>NC_089750.1:4484436-4504436 GCF_040412425.1 Macrobrachium rosenbergii | reverse complement strand
CTGGTATTTCGTCCGGGAACGTCCAATAACTGGCGTTTCTCGTATCCATAAAATCTCGTTATGCATCAAAGCGTATCGTGTTCATGACTACGGACGGTTAGCGATAGCCATTTTAACCACTGAAGTCGTATTTACTTCCTGATCGCTGGAGACATCTTGTGGTTAGGGGTAAGGACGCTGCTTTGCGCTCTGCGGTGATGCAAATGAGCCCTAATAAGTCCTCTATGGCCGGTAGTCTATGGGGTTCCTGGCTGGCTGTTGCTGAAATGTCAGTATTTTCCTGCGTTGTCGATTCAGTGGGCGCGTTTCATTGGTCAGTCGCATTTGAGTAATCGATCGTCTTTGTTTTGGTTGGGGTTCGAGCTCGGTCTTCTGAACAGCAGCGCCAATATGCAGTAAATGTACCCCCGATGTTGAACTTCTCAGTTCCAGAGGTCTTTTATTCCTCAGAGTCTCCCTACTGAGGATGTCTTACAGTTGGAACTTCAGAAGTTCAAGCGACGAAAGCAGTTCTCCTTGTATTTTAGCAATTTATTTGCATTTATCTGTTTCTTTATAAGTTTGTTATTTTATTTTTCTTTTCGACTAACTGATCTCTCTCTTCTTTCTGTATCTGCTGTTACGTTCTGTGATTTCTTTCAAATGAACACCAAGTTCTTTGGAAGCTTGAATTTCAAGTCAGTGGACCCTGTAGGCTTGTTCCATATGAATAGGGTTCATCTTCTGAATAAAATAATAATAATAATAATAATAATAATAATAATAATAATAATAATAATAATAATAATATTCTTCCTCTTCTTCTTCTTCTTCTTCTTCTTCTGGATTTATGAAATATATTTCCAAGTTTACGTCTTTAAAATAAGGCATAAAGTACAAAGATATTATTTACGAAAAATTGTACATCACATGAAATAGCTATGAGCTTAGAGCTTTCAGTAAAACTTGAGACAGTATATATTGTTGACTTATTCTGTCAACCATAGAATGAATATGCCTTTATAAAGGCTTTCATTCAAGCACTCCTTTAAGAATACATTTTAGCCTACTCAAGAAAAGTCTCAATTCTGATTAGCTTTAGAAGTTTATGACTATGGAGTAATTAAAGGTTCTACTGTAATGGCTGTTAGGAAATGAAAAGACAGATTTCATTTACATTTGTTTAATTTCATTACAATTTGTTTTATTGATGTCAGTCTTATTATAATGGCATTTAGGATATCATAGGGATTTGTTCCTGAGTAATTACGTGAAATATTGGTGTCAGATCCACTACCACTACCATTAGATTCTACGCACCTTGCGGAGACTACATTGATTGATTGCAAGTTATCTGGCGTAAAAACTACCGTCCCGCAGGTGGGTTAATGCTATCAGTGCACCTCATGCGGTGCACTGTAGGCATTACTTAAGGTGCATTGCAGCGTCCCTTCGTCCCCTAGCTGTAACCCCGTTCATTTCTTTTACTGTACCTCCGTTCATATTCACTTTCTTCCATTTTACTCTCCACCCTATCCTAACAATTGAGTCATAGTGCAACTGAAAGGTTTTCCTCCTGTTACACCTTTCAAACCTTTTTACTGTCAATTTCCGTTTCAGGATGAATGACCTCGTAGATCCCAGCGTTTGGCCTTTTGCCTAAATTCTGTATTCTGTTTTCTGTCCTGTAACAACTACTGAAGTCACTGACGCTGAACCTGGCGAAAAGGTCACAGGCCCTGTGGTCTGAAGGGACCTCTAATTGTCTCCGATCCCCCATCCAAATAGGTCATGAAGAATACGGGTTTATCAGGCCTAGACCTGGTATTTTAATCTAATCCTTCGGGCCAGCCCTATGAGAGCTGAAAGTCAGCTCAGTGTTCTGGTTAAACTGCTTTAATAATAATAATAATAATAATAATAATAATAATAATAATAATAATAATAATCATCTACAGGCAATGACTGATCTGAGAAACTGCTAGCAATGCGTATAGGACACTTCGTCAAAGACAAAAAAGTTCCTCGTCGGGAGTGTCGGTAGAGTTGTCGGCTAGCACTCGCTATTCCCGAGTTCGAGTCTCCGGCCGGCTAATGAAGAATTAGAGGGATTTATTTCTGGCGATAGAAATTCATTTCTCGCTATAATGTGGTTCGGATTCCACAATAAGCTGCAGGTCCCGTTGCCAGGCAACCAATTGGTTCTTAGCCACGTAAAATAAATCTAATCCTTCGGGCCAGCTCTAGGAGAGCTGTTAATCAGCTCAGTGGTCTGGTAAAACTAAGGTATACTTAACTTTTCGTCGAGACAAACCAATCACGTGACGACTAGACACGCGAAGCATGCGGTAGTTTGAGACGGAATTTTTACCTGGCATCTCGGGCGAACAACATCGCTTTGTGGCGGTGGTATCATAATTTCGCTCTTAATTACTTAATGTCGTAACGTATCAGTATGCCTGCTTAGACCTTGACGGCGGAGAGTAGAATTACTTCTTCAAGCGAGGGATGTTATTGAGTACCGAGTAGGATTTCTTAATATGAAGGTATTCGCTCCAGTTAGTGAAGCTGGTCGTATCGACAGCTCACATATACATACATACATACATACTGTACATATTTATGTATTTATGTATATATATGTATGCATGTATGTATATATAGTATATATATTAAATATATACATGCCTATATATGTGTGTGTGCGTGTATGTATGTCTGTATATACATATGCATATACATACATATATGTGAGTTGTGTGAAATATATAGTATACATACATAAACACACACACACACACACACACACATACATATACATAATACATACATATATATGTATGTGTGCGTATGTATGTATATGTATATATATACATATACATACATTAGTGTTTTATGGAACTAGCAACTGTCCTTTTTGGGAGTGAGTTGAGGAAGTTGAACACCCGTGAAATAAAAGCGCTGAAACTCTGAAGTAAAATGTTTGCTTACAGTATATACAGCGCTTGAAAAATAGGCAGTAAAAAAGGGTAGCAGCGTAGGTGAAAAGTTGGATTAGAGTATTTTGATACAGTTCGGTCATGTGGAGAGAATGGAGGATAATAGTTTGGTGGAAAGAGTGTAACATTAAAAAAGGTATGGGTAGATGGCGTGACAGAGGTATTTGAAAGGAAGGTCCTAAATACTGAAATAGCGTGAGAATGAGTTCATGATAAGAGGTCATGTTTCGACGTGGTGCGTATGAGCCTTGTAACAATCTCCCTGAGGACGTTGAGCAATTGGAACTGCAGAAGTTCAAACGAAGATGCAACACAGCACCTTAAAAATGTTCTCCTTGTATTTTAATGATTTACTAACATTTTTTTAAAACGTGTTCATTTGTTAATTTATTTTTTTTAATAACTAATACCTCTTCTTCATGTATTTCGCATTGCTTTCTGTTATCTCTTTCAAATGAGCATCACATTCTTTGGAAGATTGAATTTCAAATCAATGGCCCTGTAGTGGGCTTGTTCCCGTATTAATAAGGTTCATCTTCTGAATAATAATAATAATAATAATAATAATAATAATAATAATAATAATAATAATAATAATAATAGTATGTCTTTGCGGGCATGCAGTTCCCAAAATGTTAAATTTGTATGCAGTGGCGACACAGTACCTCTAGACCATTACCTCGTTACCAAATCATTCTTGAAGAACGGTAGCATCCTTTCTTTGGTGTCCATTCAAGAAATACGATCTTGGTCATATTAAAGCATGTGAGAGTTTTCACCTCGCGTGGATGCGCAGGAAAGCCAGAAATCCTTGCTTATGGCTTGACCTTTTTCTCCTAAGCGCAGCCTCCTTCAACAGATCAGTGTCGCAGGAAGATGTGAAGCGTTAAAAAAAGGCTAAAAGAGTAAATAGCATAGCATAAAAAAAGGCAAAATATTGAGTTATAAAGTGTTGAAGGAAGGCCAGAATAGTGGACTACAAACCTTCAATCAAAAATATGCCATAACAGTAAACTCTGAGTCATGAAAATTACCAAAAACAGAAGGCTTGATAAAAAAAATAAATAAGACTCAGTTATCGTATGTCTGTAGGAAGTCGACGAAATTTTTACTTTTCCGTTATTAAAGCGATTTAATCTCAAAAGGACACGAGAAAAGTTTTTGCGTAGGTAAGTATTATGTTCACCAGTCACTAAGTCTTTCTTAACACCTTATAAAATCGACAGCTGCAGAAACATATAAATAAACTGTGTCAGAGAACCAGTAGAGAATGGTGCAACTTTTCCCATTAAAAGACAGAAAACTTATAAAGGAGAAATTTGTGTCTGCAAAAATACCACACGTTACATTAAACCTAAAGTAAAAGGACTGGATTCCATGAGTTGAAAGTGCTTTATACAGCTTCCTCTTTGATTTGGTTTATCAAACGCCGCGTGGTTTGATCAGTGAACTTCCAAATAATCTCAGAAAATAACACACTCGGTCTCCAATCAAGGCATTCACACTCCTGCAAGGTAAATTATGCAAGACTCTGGGACCTGCTCTGCTGTGAAGCAGAACTTCTCGCCTTGGTTCCAGTTTTACTTTGCTGACGATGCATTTTCAAGAACCCAGTGACACGGCTCTCTATCTAACGTGTTCTTGCCACGTTCAGCTAAGGTAAGGTGTTCATGCCACTTTCAACTAAGGTAGAGTGTTCTTGGCACTTTCACGTAAGGCAAAGTGTTCTTGCCACTTTCAGCTAAGATAAAGTGTTCATGCCGCTTTCAGCTAAGGTAAAGTGTTCTTGCCACATTTAGCTAAGGTAAAGCATTCATGCCACTTTCAACTAAGGTAAAGTGTTCTTGCCACTTTCAGTGTTCTAAGATAAAGTGTTCATGCCACTTTCCAGTGTTCTTGCCACTTTAGCTAAGGTAAAGCGTTCATGCCACTTTCAACTAAGGTAAAGTGTTCTTGCCACTTTCAGCGTAAGGCAAAGTGTTCTTGCCACTTTCAGCGTAAGGTCAAAGTGTTCTTGCCACTTTCAGCTAAGATAAAGTGTTCATGCCACTTTCAGCTAAGGTAAAGTGTTCTTACCACTTTCAACTACTATGTGAAGTGTTCTTACCACTTTAAACTGTTAGGTAAAGTGTTCTTGGGACTTTCAGCTAAGGTAAAGTGTTCTTGCCACTTTCAACTACTAGGTAAAGTGTTCTTAGGACTTTCAGCTAAGGAAAAGTGTTCTTACCACTTTCAACTACTAGGTAAAGTGTTCTTGGGACTTTCAGCCAAGGTAAAATGGTCTTACCACTTTCAGCTACTAGGTAAAGTGTTCTTGGAACTTTCAGCTAAGGTAAAGTGTTCTTACCACTTTCAGCTAAGGTAAAGTGTTCTTGCCACTTTCACACTTTAGTTCAAATGCAGTGTCGACAAGGGTATCTGGACAACCGTCTGTGGCATCTGAGTGACCTTATAGCAAGCGTTCCCGATCTTGAATTTGAGTTCCCCTGTGAGGGAGTGAACTCGCAACTACTTTTTGTTCATTGTTTAGTTTTCCTCTTTATTGATTATGAGTTATCCATTTTATTTATTTACTCTCGATCTGTACTCCAACCAATTTCCTTTCTTATCTTTTCAACATTGATGTATTTTTCCGTTTTCTGTAAGAAGGAAAAGACGCTGACGTATTTTTCCGTTTTCTGTAAGGAGTTCTAGAACGTTATGACTAATTCTAGTTATTAGCTTGTTATACTCTATGTGATGTTATAACGAAATAGATATATCGTCAGTGTTCAAAAATCTGAAATTGAAATATACATGTGGAACCCCTCAGTTTATGTGCAAAGCCAAAATATAACTTAATATTGACAAAAACTCTCAAGTTCAAGGTTATGAATTCCCAAACTTTGTACTCATGCGAAGGAAAATAACTTTATAGTGACAACAGTGAAGTTAAAGAATATTATTTTACAACCATTCGACTTACGCAAACCAAAATAGCTTGATACTGACGGCAACTTTCGAGATAAAAGAATATCAATTTACAAACCTTCGACTTACGCAAACCATGATATCTTAATACTGACAACAACTTTTGAGTTGAAGAATATGAATTCACAAACCTTCGACTTATGCAGACCGAAATAACCTAACATTGACAACAACCTTTGAGTTGAAAAATATTAATTTACAAACCCTCGACTTCAGTAAATTCAAAATACCATCCGTCGGTCCATTTTCGGCCGTGTCCAGTCGCTACTGGAACGCGGCGGGGGTTTCTGCGTTAAGACGCACGAGTGAAATTGTCTCGCCCATCGACTGCGTTCACCGGGAAATTGCTGGGAGCCTGAAAGAACAGCATGGACTGTGATTACCCCAAGGATTCTCTGTCATATTGACTGTAACACATTATTTTTTTTTTTATCCATTACCGTTACAGGTGGATCTCAGTGCATTGAACGCCAAAACAAATCGTAATACTTCTCAGGTCTCTTTTGACTTGATAAAATTGTAGGGCTCTCCTCTCCTTAGAGGTACTTTGCAGTTGTAAGTTTTCATGGAGGGAATGTAGTTGTAGGTCATTATCTTCTAGTGGCCACTGTAGTTTGGAGGTCCTTAACCTCTTTGGGGGCATTGTAGTTGGGTTTTTTAACCTCTTGGAGCCTCGGTAAGTTTGGATCTTTAACTTCTTGTAGACATTGTAGTTGAGGTCTTTAACCTCTTTGAGGCGCCGTAGTTCAGGGTGCTTAACCTCTTAGAGGCACTGTAGTTCAGGGTCTTTAACCTCTTGAAGGAACTGTAGTTGAGGGTCTTTAATCTCTTGGAGACATTGCAGTTGTGAGTCTTTAACCTCATGGAAGTGCTGTAGTTGGGGGGGGGGGTGTCTTTAACCCATTGGAGGGACTATAGTTGCGATCTTTAACCTCTTGGAGGCACTGTATTTGGTCGTCTTTAACCTCTTGGAGGCACTGTAGTTAGGATCTTTAACCTCTTGGAAGCACTGTAGTTGTGGGTCTTTAACCTCTTGGAAGCACTGTAGTTGTGGGGGTTTAACCTCTTGGAAGCACTGTAGTTGTGGGTCTTTAACCTCTTGGAAGCACTGTAGTTGTGGGTCTTTAACCTCTTGGAGGCACTGTAGATGTGGGTCTTTAACCTCTTGGAGGCACTGTAGTTGTGGGTCTTTAACCTCTTGGAGGCACTGGAGTTGGGATCTTCAATCTCTTGGAAGCATTGTAGTTGGGATCTTTAATCTCTTGTAGGAAGCAATGTAGTTGGGATCTTTAATCTCTTGTAAGTACTGTAGTTGTGGGTCTTGAACCTCTTGGAGGCACTGTAGTTGTGGGTCGTTAATCGCCTGAAAGCATTGTAGTGTGGGTCTTTAATCTCTGGGAGGCACTAGTTCAGGGGCTTTAACCTCTTAGAAGCACTGCAGTTGTGGGTGTTAATCTCTTGGAGGCACTGTAGTTGTAGGTCCTTAACCTCTTGGAAGCACTGTAGTTGTAGGTCTTTAACCTCTAGGCTTAGTCTTTTTTTATATTTTGAAAATGTAGGTATTTATCTTCATGGAAATATTGGAGTTGTAGATCTTTGTGTTCTTGGAGATTTTGTATTGGCTGTAGGGCCTTATAGTCTTGGAGGTACTGCAGTCGTTGGTTTGTAGGTCTTTATCGTGTAGGTTTCTGTCGATTTTTTTTTTATTTTTGGGCGCCGTTACATAGACTATCCTTCATTACTGTTGTTACTACAACTACATTTAGTAATTTTATCGCTGTGTGTGTGTGTTTGTAAAAATACTCGTTTATTTATTCGTAATTACGTCCTTTTAAATATCAGTAAAGGACATTTATCACCTGGGAAATGTCCAGTAGATTAGGCCTAGATCTTCCTCGGCGAGTTATACCGTAGAAGCCCCCTAAAAAGAGATTAAAAGAAACAAAATCATAAATTAACCCCCAAGGACATGTAAATACAAACAAGATAAAAAACGTCTCCCAAGGTCAAGCAATGATTCAATATACACCCTTGATTACCGTCTTGCTTCAGTTAATGTAACTGCATATTAGAAGGGAAATTCTTATGGTGTCTCTATCTTTCTACGCGTGCTTTGAGAAGCCTTGCAGTACATTACAATAAAGTATCTGAAATCAGTTATTTTAGCGTTTTTTTCGTTAGATAATGATTTAGTAACATCTACTACTCTGAGGCAGTTCTTGTAGTTTAATAATTAGCTTACATTTTTATTTACTTATTTACTGATGCGTTGATTTTTAGTTTTCTGTAAAGGAAAACTATTGTGCCGGCTTTGTCTGTCCGCCCTCAGATCTTAAAAACTACTGAGGCTAGAGGGCTGCAAATTGGTATGTTGATCATCCACCCTCCAATCATCAAACATGCCAAATTTCAGCTCTCTAACCTCAGTAGTTTTTATTTTATTAAAGGTTAAATTTAGCCATAATCGTGCATCTGGCAACGATATAGGACATGCCACCACCAGGCCGTGGTTAAAGTTTCATGGGCCGCGGCTCATACAGCATTATACCGAGACTACCGAAAGTTAGATCTATTTTCGTTGGCCTTGATTATTCGCTATACAAGAAACTCGATTGCGCCGAAGAAACTTCAGCGCATTGTTTACTTGTTTTTTCTAATAAATTATCTATTCTTCCTGTATTTCCAGTTACCTTTTGTTACTTCTTTCATATGGACACCATATTCTTTGGAAGTTTGAATTTCAAGTCTGTGGACCCTTTGGTGGGCTTGTTCCATATGAATAATATTTCTAAATAATAATAATGATGATTTGATAATATTTCTTTTTCTTGTTAAATATCTTGCTTGGACAAATCTTGTTTGAGTCTTTGAAACGATGAAATCTGTTATAAGAACATCCGGTGACTGGTTTCTATAAATTAGCATTATTATTATTATTATTATTATTATTATTATTATTATTATTATTATTATTATTATTATTATTATTATTATTATTATTATTATTATTTGGAAAATACTCATAGTAGCATGAGTCTTAAAATGGAGAAGCAAATCCACAGTTATGTATATGTACATATATTTAAAGACAAATCAGTAAATAATATTATGTACATATGTACATACACTGTATATAAATGTGGATTCCTTCTCCAATATTATTATTATTATTATTATTATTATTATTATTATTATTATTATTATTATTATTATTATTATTATTATTATTCGTAATTGCGAGCACAGTCACCTTAAACGAGCCAAAATGGCTGTTACATTACTTTCGTAGATTTCAAGAAGATTTAAACAAAACTAAAAAAAAAAAGACTAAAACTTTTTGAAGGGTGAGTGATGGTTCTGGAACAACTGAGAAACATTATCATTTTTGAGATTTACGACGACTGCAACGCCCCCACCCCTCTCCCTCCCCCTCTGACTTTACGGTCGTTGGCGAAGGTCACTACTTCAACTATTGCCGAGATCAGTCGTAAACCTGTGTGAGATCAGGTTTAGCTCGGAGATGTAAACATCTCGGCCTTAGCTGTCAATGGGCGCCATTTTTTTCCTCCTCAATTTCTTTCCGGTAATGTTGATCGCGGTAGTTTATCCCGAAAGGCTTTTAATTACTCTTAAGTTCCGTAATTAGAATAAGTCTTGAAAGTCTTAACGTCATTGGAAGAGTTATGACGTAACTAACTTCTATAATGATGGTTATGGTTGATGGTTAATAGCAGTGACACCTCCGTAAAGGGGATTGCACCGTCAGTGCACCTCTTGCAATGCGCTGTAGGCATTACCTAGGTTCTTTGCTACGTCTCTTCTTTTGGCCCCGAGCTGCAACCGCTTTCATTAATTTTGCTGTACCTCCGTTCATATTCTTTTTCTTCCACCTTACTTTCCACACACTAGCGGATACAAAAAAATGTAATGGGGGCCACCAATTTTCATATTATACATATATATACTGTCTATATATATGTATATATTTCTTTATTCGATTTTTTATTTTTTCCCATTTTTATATTTGTTATTTGTGTTATTATTATCTAAATCTTCAATATCATTATTTTATCATTATTTTTCATGGGGGGGACACGTGCCCAGGTGCCCCCCCACCCGGGATCCGCGAGTGGTTTCACAGTTCTACTGCAAGGTTTTCCTTCTGTTACTCCGTTCAAACCTTTTTACTCAAAATTTTCCTTTCAACCCTGAATGACCTCGCAGATCCCAGCGCTTGGCTTTTGGCCTTTATAATCCAGTCCATTCCAGTAAAGTGATATCTAAGTGTCTTTAATACCATTCGTAAAAGAAGGAATTTTACAGCTTATGAGTTAAAGCGAATTCTGTATTTTCCTTTACCTTCTTATACTTCTTAATGAGCACCATGTTCTTTGGAAGCTTGAATTTCAATTCAATGGCCCCTGTGGTGGGCTTGTTCCATATGAATAGGGTTTACCTTCTGAATAATAATAATAATAATAATAATAATAATAATAATAATAATAATAATAATTAGGTCTTTCTCCTCTAGATCGAGAACGGGATATGCTGTATATCAGGTCCACAATAATATTCAGTGGTGAATTCTTGTTGATTTTATAAAAAAAAGTTAGACTGAAGATAAACCCAGGACAGGGTTCGAAAGCTTTTGTAACTTTTTTTATAAAATCAACAAGAATTCACCATTGAATATTATTGTGGACCTGATATACAACAATAATAATAATAATAATAATAATAATAATAATAATAATAATAATAATAGTACAGAGTGGATAGTGAAATAATATACAAATTTTTGAGGTTCATTAATCAAAGTGTTTCCCTACGAAAAGCCTGCAGTAAGAATGTTTTCATTTATTTCGACATGTTTAAGACTACTCTCCGGCCTTGCCTTACAAGTTAGTCATTTGGCGTCACAGAGATAATGGGAAGAAGCCGCAAGTAATCCCGGTGCAAAAAAAAAAAAAAATAAAAAAAAAAAATTAAAAGTCAATCGTAAACATACATTCCGTGTGACGTCATTCATACTATGGTAGTAAAGCGCTGTTGTTACGCTTCTCGGAGTGTACGAGTAAAATGCTGAATAATAATAATAATAATAATAATTTATTGTTATGGGATTCCGCAGATATTCAAGGGTAAGACTCTGGCGAGAACCGACTGACGCTTGATGTGTCTGCCACGTAATGGATCAGATTAAAGATATAATTTTTAGTTTGTTAAAAAAATATTTTAGCTTTCAAATTGCGTAGGAAACCTCTCGTTTAACTCTTAAATTTAGCACAGTTGCTTCCTGAGAGAGAGAGAGAGAGAGAGAGAGAGAGAGAGAGAGATTGGGTGGTGTTAAGGATTTGGTAGTTTAGAAACACCCGTTCAACATTAATTGAATGATGAATTTATTCCTAATTTAATACCTCAACCAGATTAATATTCTATGAGATTTAATTATTTATTATCTAGTTATTCCTTTATTCTAAAGTCGAATATATTTAATTCAAAGACGATTAAACACTAAAGGGTGAAATTTTTATGATACAGCGGAAGATTTCAAGTCTTCCACACTGAAACCACGATATTGGTTAGATAAAAAAAATTTTTACAACGATTCTGAGCGAAGAAATGATCAATTTAAATATTTGTTTATTTTTCTTATTTGTTTATTCACTTCCTCGTTTGTGTTGTGTGTTGGTTACTAAGTCGTGTGAAAAGGTAACGGGCTTATCACACAAAGTAACCTTGACGTTAATTGGGCCATGACGAACACAAAAAAATTTGGACGTAAAACCTGCTGGCTTTATTTTTCCATACATCATTCTCTATAGAAATCAGTAATCGCCAGATAACATGGTTCAGAGCTATGGAATTTTCCTCCTGTCTCTTCTTTCCTCAACTTCTTTTCTGAATTTGTTCTTCCTTTCATGTATAGAAATTCCAATTTTTTTTTCCGTTCATATTTGCATACAGTGGGAACAGTAATGATTGCGATCTTAATAATATTAAAAGTATTCCAGAATTCCCAAAACAAAGCAAAATAAAATAAACAAGATGTATGCAACGGAATGACAACTCAGCCTTCAATTTTTTGTGTATATATTTTTTTTATACTGTGGTATAAAATACTGTTACGGTGTACTTGAATGCTGGTCTTTTGCGGTTTGCAAATGATAAAGAGATTCATAGTTTGTTTGTTTAGTTTACTCATTATTATTATTATTATTATTATTATTATTATTATTATTATTATTATTATTATTATTATTATTATTTCGAATTCTGTTATCATTGGTTGCGCATTGCTTTTTGGGTTTTTGATTTTTGAACAAAGAATACAGTATACCGTATTTCGAAAATATAGTACTATATATATATATATATATATATATATATATATATATATATATATATATATAT
This sequence comes from Macrobrachium rosenbergii, assembly GCF_040412425.1. Classification (NCBI taxonomy): domain Eukaryota; kingdom Metazoa; phylum Arthropoda; class Malacostraca; order Decapoda; family Palaemonidae; genus Macrobrachium; species Macrobrachium rosenbergii. Next base: position 4,492,074 of record NC_089750.1, on the reverse strand, counting down.
ATATATATATATATATATATATATATATATATATATATATATATATATATATACCGTTTAATATCTACATCTCTGCTTCACTGTCCCTTGGGAATAACTTATAACCAAGGGTTAGATCAAAGGATGCGCAGTATGTTTCAACGGACTGTGCGCAGTCCATCCGGCCTCCGTTGTGAATCAAATCTGTTAAACCTTTTTTGGGAAAGAACTGGCTAAGAGATTTTAGGTGTGTTGGGGTGGTTTTGACCTGTAAGGAGAATGGGAGGCAGAAACATTGGATGCATTGATATGATTCTTTGGATGAAATAAAAAGAAAAAAGTAGAACGATAATTTCGTTTGACGGATGGAGACACATTACTGTATCCGTCAACCTCTTTTCCATTAATCCCCGTAGGGGGTTAGTGCCGTCAGTGCACCTCACGCGGTGCACTGTAAGCATCACTTGAGGTTCTTTGCAGCGTCCCTCCGGCCCCTAGCTGCAACCCCTTTCATTCCTTTTACTGCACCTTCGTTCTTATTCTCTTTCTTCCATCTTACTTTCCACCCTCTACTAACAATTGTTCCGTAATGCAACTGCAAGGTTGACACCTGTTACACCTTTCAAGCCTTTCTATTGTCAACTTCCCTTTCAGCGCTGAATGACCTCATAGGTCCCAGCGCTTGGCCTTTGGCCTAAATTCTATATATTCTCCTCTATTTCCGTCGAGACAGGTATGTTAGCGGCAAATGGAGTGAACTAGTCCAGTTGAGATGGAGGTCAAAAATACACGGTAGACTATTTGTGACGGTGATTTATTATCGTGAAAGCGCAAAGCAACTTGAAACCTCGACTATTTTGTTTTTGTGAATGGTTGAACTTCGATTTAAACAGTGAATTCGGAAGGATATAGTAAGAAAAGGGGAGGGGGAAGGCTGCGGGGCGGGAGGGGGTGTTCTTGAAGAACAGTGGTAACATGGGAGCTTATCCTCTAAAGAATTAGGATGAATGTTCTGAATAAGGTTACTCTCTGGAAAGGAAGTTGAGGTTGGCCATCCTTACAGAATAGTGGAGGAAGAGTTTTACTTTTGAAGAATGGAGGTGCAAGATTATTCTTTAAGATTGTAAGGTGGGTACTTTTGAGAGAGAGAGAGAGAGAGAGAGTGAGGGGGGGAGGGAGAGAGATGTGACTATTAATTTGTTCTTAGAGCAATGTGGAGGGTGAGGTTACCCCAAGGGGAAGGTGGAATATGAGCGATAGTCACGAAGAAAAGTGGAATTGGGTTATTCTTAAGGAACTGGATAGAGAATAGGTTATTCTTGAGGAGTGGAGTGTGAAAAGCGCCATTCTTGAAAGAAAAGTTCAGGTTATTCTTGAGGAGTGGAGTGTGAAAAGGGCTATTCTTGACAGAAAAAAAATCAGTTTATTCTTGAGCAGTTGGGTAAGAGGTCTATTCTTAAAAAAAAAAAAAAATCAGATTGTTCTTGAGCAGTTGAGTAAGAAGAGGGCTATTCTTGAAAGAAAAAAATCAGGTTGTTCTCGAGCAGTTGAGTAAGAGGTCTGTTCTTAAAAAAAAAAAGCTATTCTTGAGCAATGGGGTCTGAGAAGATCTATTCTTTTAAAAAAAGCTATTCTTGAGCAATGGGGTCTGAGGAGATCTATTCTTAAAAAAAAAGAGCTATTCTTGAGCAGTGTGGTCTAAGGAGGGCTGTTCATGAAAACTTGCGTAGAGGGAAAGAGGTCTTGGAAAAAATGGAGCGAAGGGGTATTCTTGAACCGTGGAAGAGTCGATCATACTTCGAGAACGGTGAAGTGGAAGAGCTGTTCTTGAAGAATAGTGGTGGAGAGAGGGGGTTAGTTTTACGACAACAAGAGACCCACCATAAAAAAAAACGGGAAGGACCATTTCCAAATCACAGTGGAGCGAGAAGGTCTTCGGTCACCGTAAAAATTTTTCAAGGGCGGAAACGACAATTGTGGGAAATCGGTGTCAATCGGGGAGCTGAGACGCGCCTTCCTAGGAAAGGTCTGGGTCCATGTCGAATTTTGGGCGTTTTCCAGAAGTTCGTTTTCCCCACTCCGTCGTGTTATTATGCGTCTTTCATCACCATTATACGCCTTGCAAATCATTTCCTCATTTCAGTCTTTCGTGGAATGTATTTCCTCATTCTACCAGTTTCGTCGTATATCAAGTCAGTCTTTTATTAACGCACTTGTCTTTTATATACTGTTATTTTCTTTATGTTTTGTTTAATAACTTTGACTAATGTACTTGATAATTTCATGGTTTGGTAATCTCTTAAGTTCCTGCTATACCTGTCAGGACACAAACCTGATAGTGAAACATTATTATTATTATTATTATTATTATTATTATTATTATTATTATTATTATTATTATTATTATTATTATTATTATTATTATTCAGATAAAGAACCTTTTTCGTATGGAACAGGCCCACAGGGGCCATTGATTGGAGTTCAAGCTTCCAAAGAGTATGGTGCTCATTAGAATTATTATTATTATTATTATTATTATTATTATTATTATTATTATTATTATTATTATTATTATTATTATTATTATTACATGTAGTCTAATGCCTCAGTAGCAATAATATTATAAATGATGTTTTAATTTTTCAAATTAAATTTATCATTTAAAGTGAAAGCACATTTATTCTGAACAAGCCTAAAATGTCATTAAAAGTGGCTGACCTGAACAGGACTGATGTGACCGGTATTTAATCAGCGTGGGTCGCAGAGAGAGAGAGAGAGTGTGTGTGTGTATATATATATATATATATATGTGTGTGTGTGTGTGTGTGTGTGTGTGTGTGTGTAGTCTCGGTAATTGGGCTGAATACTTGGAAATCTTAGCTTAATGATAAATAATATTGCCAAGACAAGGAAGAACATTCCTTATTATACGAGCTTTCGAGGAATAAAACCTCATCATCAGGCTGAAAAAACCGACAAGGATGAGAATCAATGAAATTACAATAAAATGAATTATCATAATAAATCTTCAGCAAAAATACTAACCAAATATATAAAACGAACAGTAAATACAAACTAAAAGGGTGAGACGCAAAATAACGAAAAATTAAAAATGAACACAAAAATAAAAATATGAAAATAAAAATAAGGTGAAACGTAAACAAACTACCACTCACGAAGTAAAATATTTAACGACCCAATTGTTTACCTACTATGAAATTACACGATAGCTAGTTGAATACCAGACGAGTTGTTGTTCAATTCCGGTTTCATCTTTTTAATAACAAGCGACTCTAAAATCAAAGGGTCCAGTCTATTTGAACAAAAAGACAGTACCTCAAAATCCAGGTCAGTGAAAGGATGGTCCTGTGATAAACTGTGTTCCCTAAGACTGGACCTTTTGATTTATTAAAAAGATGAAACCGGAATTGAACAACAACTCGTCTGGTATTCAACTAACTATCGTGTAATTTCATAGTAGGTACACAATTGGGTCGTTAAATATTTCACTTTGTGGGTGGTAGTTTGTTTACATTTCACCTTATTTTTATTTTCATATTTTTATTTTTGTGTTCATTTTTAATTTTTCGTTATTTTGCGTCTCACCCTTTTAGTTTGTATTTACTGTTCGTTTTATATATTTGGTTAGTATTTTTGCTGAAGATATATTATGACAAATCATTTTACTGTAATGTCATTGATTCTCATCCTTGTCGGTTTTTTCAGCCTGATGATGAGGTTTTTATACCTGAAAGCTCGTATAATAAAGAATGTTCTTCCTGGTCTTGGCAATATTATTTGTCATTAAGTTATATATATATATATATATATATATATATATATATATATATATATATATATATATATATATATATATATTGTATGTAATTGTAATATACAATGCCCTCTTAACTTCTCGATTCTTTGCGCTTTTTTGATATGCTTGTCACTTCAAAGCCGTAAGATCTAAGTGCAAGAAATTGAGGTGGCTGTGATGTCTGGCCGCGGGAAACGAACCCGTGTCACCATAATCACAAGGAGGTCGCGTTGCCGACCTGACCACGGCCCGCGACTAGACATCACAGCCACTTCAGTTTCTTACACTTGGATCTTACGGCTTTGTAGTGACAAGAATATCCAAAAAAGCGCGAGGAATTCGAGAAGTTCAGAGGGCATTGTGGCTATTACAATTACATATGTATCTGGTAAAAGTGACCAATAGATTCTACATATATATATATATGTGTATGTATATATATATATATATATATATATATATATATATATATATATATATATATATATATATATATATATATATATATATCTATATATTATCTCTCTCTCTCTCTCTCTCTCTCTCTCTCTCTCTCTCTCTCTCTCTCTCTCTCTCTCTCTATATATATATATATATATATATATATATATATATATATATATATATATATATATATATATATATATATATATATATACTATGGAAGTTTTCTGTACGGATGTTCATCCGCGAATCAGCAGTTAAATTACGAACGTTTCGGTGAATAAATGAAATTAATCAATAACAAATACAACGGTGTAAGTGTTTGAAACCCAGAGTTGTTTACTAATACGTCTGGAGGCCGCTTTGACAGAATTCCTTTCTCGACCGCTGATGTTCATTAAGCCTCAGTAAGCTTCCTGATCTCACCATTGCATCGTAGGTAGCCTCATCTTCATTTTTATTCATTAGTCATCAACATCTCCTTGTATTTTATTACTGTGGAGTTTCTTTTCCATTTTTTTTTTATTTGGAGATGCTCCTTTTGATATTTTTATTTCTCTGCTTTATTTATTTATTTTTTTGTTCCTCTGTAGACAGAATTTACCTGACTTGTATGCATCTCGTTCTTCGAACGACTAAGCTTGGGAATTTTCTCCCCTCCTTCAGTTTTCCCAGACTTACAGCTTTTCTTTCTAGCGTTGTATGAGTGCAGAAGTTTATCGCTATCTTCCGGGTTACAGCTTTGCGTTGTCATATTCCAAGTATAACCTCGGTAGTGATAGCCATCTGTATATGAGTTCTATCACGTACAGGTAAAACAAAAATCGATCTACCAAAGAGACGGAAGCCCCGCTAATTACAGCTAATTACATGCATAAGGACTGATCTTTGTTGGTGACGGACCCTTAATGAGGTCTTGTAATTATATGTCACCCGGTTAACAGACCACGAATGATTTTTCCCCCTGTAATTTTGTCCACTTTGGAAGTTTGCGAGGAAGTTTGCAACACTGGATACGCTCTTCCGGTTTATGTTTAGGTTTGTGTTAGCTGGGCATTGGTTTTTAGTTGGTTTTAATTATTATTGTTATAGATTTAGATCGTTTCTAATTTTCTGGTCTTATTGTGAGCAAACCATCCTTCCTGGTTGGAGGTTTTAGCTCTCCCGTCAGTTTTCTTTGTTGCTCTATTTACTTTATTTTAAAGAAAACGGGTAATATACATGGGTAACTCACACAAATTATGAATCTCTCTCTCTCTCTCTCTCTCTCTCTCTCTCTCTCTCTCTCTCTCTCTCTCTCTGCCTGACTGATGTTGTTAACTAATTTTACTTTTGGTAATTTTATAGAAAAGCTGTGCGGGGCACCGTGTTTAGTACCAGCCCCTTTGGAACGAACGTAAAAACGTAAACAAAAGACAGTATATTTCTTAAATAATCTCGATAAATTTCTCAAATGATCTCGATAAAATTTCTCAAATTATCTCGATAAAATTTCTCAAATTATCTAGATAAAATTTCTCAAATTATCTAGATAAAATTTCTCAAATGATCTCGATAAAATTTCTCAAATTATCTAGATAAAATTTCTCAAATTATCTCGATAAAATTCCTCAAATTATACACCTTTTTCTATATAGCTCTGTCGAACTATCTTCCTTTTTTTTCCTTTCCTCACTTTCAACAGGTAAGGGCAGAGCAGCTCGTTTATGTTGCGTAAATACCTATTTGCCTCTGGTGTCATTAACAGTGAATTCTGCACCTGACCCTTAGGTGACTGAATCTGGTTTTAACTAGAACTAGTGAATTATGAACCTGACCCTTCCAGTGGACTGTATCTGGTTTTAGTTAGATTGGGAATGACCTGGAACGAGAAATCTCGTCCAGTGCACCCTAAAATACTTACTGAGAATCGGCAGGGTAGCATCATTTAGACCAACCATCCCTCCCCCCGCCCCCAGGTTTCCCACGCTCTCTCTCCGAAGGGTAATAGAAGCATGTTTCTGGTTACACATTCTGTATATATCTTTGCTTTTTTTTAATGTCACATTATCTCTTCTATTCGCATATTTATCGAGTGATTGATTGGTATCGTAATTTAACTTTAAGAAAGAAGCTATTTTCGTGTGTACCAATAGAACAGACGCTTTCTTTTTAACCGCTTAAGTATTCGTTCCCACTTCTTTTAATGTTCTCTCTATGTATCTGTGGTTTATCTGTTTAGTTGCCTCCATAGGGGTTTAGAGTCATCAGTGCATTCCTTTTACTGTACCTCCGTTCATATTATCTTTCTTCCAGATTGGTTCAAATTTTCCTTTATCACTCAAAACATTATGAACTTAATAATCAGTCAGTTTGGTCATTCCTTCATCTCCCTCATCCTTAAATTATGGAACACTCTCTTACCTTCCACATGTCTAGACTCTTTAAAGGCTCTTTTGTCGAAGTGGGTCTCCATATTTCTTCCTTTTAGTTTTCTGAAAAGATAAATATTGTGCTGGCTTTGTCTGTCCGTCCGCACTTTTTCTGTCCGCCCTCAGATCTTAAGAACTATTGAGGCTAGAGGGCTGCAAACTGGTATGTCGATCACCCACCCTCCAATCATCAAACGTACCAAATTGCAGCCCTCTAGCCTGAGTGGTTTTTATTTCATTTAAGGTTGAAGTGAGCCATAATCGTGCATCTGGCAACGATATAGGACAGGCCACCATCGGGCCGTGGTTATAGTTTCATGGGCCGCGGGTCATACAGCACTATACCGAGACCACAGAAAGATAGATCTGTTTCCGATGGCCTTGATTATACGCTGTTCAGAAAACTCGATTGCGCCGAAGAAACTTCGGCTCATTTTTTACTTTTTTTTTGTGGGAATGTGCATTTATATGAAAAGACGCCTTTTGTGCATACTCCGTAGCCGGGGTAGCGCCATCAGCGCTCCTCACGCGGTGCACTGTAGGCTTTACTGAAGGTTCGTTACAGCGTCCCTTCGGCCCCTAGCTGCAACCCCTTTCATTTCTTTTACTGTACCTCCGTTCATATTATCTTTCTTCCACCTTACTTTCCTTAAGCCTCTCCCAACAGCTGTTTCATAGTGTAGCTGCGAGGTTTTCCTCCTGCAACACACTTAAAACCTTTTACTTGCAATTTCCTTTCATCGCTGAGTGACCTCGTAGGGCCCCAGCGCGCTTGGCCTTGGCCTAAAGCAGTGGTTCTCAACCTGGGGCACGCCTTCAGCAATTTCAGGGGCGCGAGGCCTAGGGAAAATTAAAAATTCTAGAATTATATTCGTTATTTTCTTAACAAGAGTGGGGAACTAATATTCAGAAGTTTGTAAAAAATATTTGCCTTATAACGTTAGTTTCCTATAGTCTACCATCTAGTTAGAAACTAGGTTTACCATA
>NC_089750.1:4366936-4479436 GCF_040412425.1 Macrobrachium rosenbergii | reverse complement strand
GCTTGTTAGTGGCTTTGATCTTTGTTTTGGGGAGTTTTCTTGTTTATGTCGAGACTTTATTTATTTTACTTTGTACCCGGAAGACAAATTGAAAGTTTCAGTGAACCTGGTCTTTAATTTTCACCTTTCATGTGGTCGTTGGAAGTATATATTTGTCACGTGCAGTTTATGACTTATTATATATATATATATATATATATATATATATATATATATATATATATATATATATATATATATATATATATATATATATACGTGGATTTAGTGATATATATATATATATATATATATATATATATATATATATATATATATATATATATATATATATATATATATATATATGATGAACCTCTACCGTTTCAGGAAGGGAATGACATGACTGATCACATCAAAATCTCCCCCTGCAACGGAAGTAGAAATGAGTTACAACACTTTGGAAAGGGATCCTTCCAATAAGGTAATTAACTGATAATTTACATTCGTTCGCAACAGTGCCTCCTTGTCTCCTACTAACCTTTCTACCCTAACCCCTCCCCTCCCCTCCTATTCCCCACCCCTCCAATCCTACCTCCCGTGTGCCCTAGATATGAGGCACTTTCACTTTCTGCCGTGCCCCGGGGCTCCCAGACATTTCCACTTTCGCTTTTAACGATGGGACGAACACCAATACATTTTCTCTCTCTCTCTCTCTCTCTCTCTCTCTCTCTCTCTCTCTCTCTCTTGTGGTGTTGCTACGATTCTTTTGACACGGTATTATTATATAAGTACTGTGATGTAAGATTTTCTGTCCCGAGGCAAGTCACGTTTTCTATAGCTTTGTTTTGGTTCACAGAAAACGGCAATTGACTTTTTGGCCATTTCGAAAGTTTGTCTCGGTTAAATTCCGTTATTGTGGGACTTTTTCATTGAAAAGGTAGGCCTTACAGGCCGCTAAACTCATAGTTCCAAGGATAAAGAAATAAACATCAGCCAAATAAAGAAGGAACGATATAAACATGGGAATATGGTCGAAACAGATACCCGAACAGTCTTCATTTTGATGAAGGTATTTCATGGAGTGTACTCCCTACTTTTAAAAACAAATGCTAGTTAAATCTTTATTTTTCTTAGGTATTGCAATGGATCAAAGATATTATCTAACACTTGTTATTATTATAGAAAGCAAACCAAAGGGACTGTCTTCTTAATATTATTATTATTATTATTATTATTATTATTATTATATTATTATTATTATTATTTTAGAAGATGAACCCTATTCATATGGAACAAGCACGCGATGCAAGAGAAGGTAAAGGGAAATACAGAAATGAGAGATCTCACTTATTAAAAAGGAAAAATGAATTAAATGAATAAATAAAGGTGTAAAAGCTCGATAAACACACACACACACACAGACCCATACCCTCTTCAAACCCATCGCCAAATGCGGTATGCAAACACCTGACTCAGCAGTAAAATCATGCGCAAAAAGCGATCGGGAAAAGCCATACCGGGTATCACGTAGTATCCGTGAATATTCGGGTTCTGGCAGCAGTGTAGGAGTCGTCCTCGGCAGCACAAAGCCGGGGTACTGAAGTCTAGCCAACCGAACAGGACTGGCGAGGCTGCGGGAAGAGACGTGGTCGCCGCGATTATCCCGGTCAGAAGCAGTATCGTCTGTGCCTTCATCGTCCTGTGAAAATAAATAAATTTAAGAAAAAAGGAGAGGTTGAAATATTATGTCTTCTAAGTGCATGAAATATTGGGATATGTCTTGAGCTGATTAGCATGAAGATTTTGGAACCAACTGGTTACCTGGCAACGGGACCTACAGCTTATTGTGGAAGCCGGGTTATACCGAGAAATGAATTTTATCGCCAGAAATAAATTCCTCTGATTCTTCATTGGCCGGGCGGAGAATCGAACGCAGGGCCCAGCAAAGCGCAAGCCGAGTTTGAATGAAGATTAAAACTGCTTGCGGTTGCTTGATGATTGATTGGTCTTGTCTCGTGGGTGAATTTGATATTTCGATGGTGGTTCAATATTTGATTTAGTGATAATTTGTCTCTCTCTCTGTTGGCCCAGCGTTCGAGTCTCCGACCGGCCAATGAAGAATTAGAAGAATTTATTTCTGCTGATAGAAATTCATTTCTCGTCATAATGTGGTTCGGATTCCACAATAAGCTGTAGGTCCCGTTGCTAGGTAACCAGTTGGTTCTTAGCCACGTAAAATAAGTCTAATCCTACGGGCCAGCCCTAGGAGAGCTGTTAATCAGCTCAGTGGTCTGGTTAAACTAAAATATAATTAACTTTCTCTCTCTCTCTCTCAAGGTATCTTGCAAATATAATGCTGTGCCTGTTCGAAAATAAATGATTGTAAGATTGCAAAATGCAATGACATAAAGTCAGTTTCCATTCTTCCAGTGCTGTGTTTGCTACTTATAAAAAATTGGAATGCAGTGCAAGAATCGTTAGGAGTTTGCTGTGACGCTCTTTTAATCAACCTCACTAGTTGCATTCATCTTCATTTTCATCGTTTACCTGAGGAGGCAATACCTTTTGGCTTTCACCTGGTCTCCCAGGTGGGTCAGTGACCTTTGCTATTGGACGAGGGCCCAGAGATGTCCATATTTGTCTTAATGTACTCACACACACACATACATAAGAGTACACTAATGTATACACTAGCCAGACCCGAGGTCGAGTCTCCGGCCGGCTTATGAAGAATTAGAGGAATTTATTTCTGGTGATAGAAATTCATTTCTCGCTATAATGTGGTTCGGATTCGACAAGAAGCTGTAGGTCCCGTTGCTAGGTAACCAGCTGGTTCTTAGCCACGTAAAATAAGTCTGATCCTTCGGGCCAGCCCTAGGAGAGCTGTTAATCAGCTCAGTGGTCTGGTAAAACTAAGGTATACTTAACTTTTATATATATATATATATATATATATATATATATATATATATATATATATATATAGGTTATATATATATATATATATATATATATATATATATAATATAGGTTTACTATTTGTGTTTACTCCTGTCTGGTGTTCCGCAGGGTATCGTCTTGGAAACTTCTCTGTTTTCAGCCAACATTAACGACCCAATTGCTAATCTTGAAAACAGATTGATACATTGGGCATATGACATACCCCATGTTGATAATGTTATCAATCCCCCATGTTGCCCAGTCCCCACCTTTCCCCTCCTGGCCTCACCCCACCAAAGCCGATTTGAAAATAAGGAAGCAGCTACTAAATTATTCGGATTGGACCAGTAAGCATTGTAGTCAGTGGGGTATGAAGAGACAGTCTGAGTGTCCGTTCATACGTGCGATGTTGTCACGCATGTAATTCATCGTTTGTGTGTGTGTATGTGTGTTTGTGGTGGGTTGAGCGTTTTGATGATAGTGTATCTTGACGTGTGTGCAGCATAGTTATATTCAGCGTTGGCTTTAGGAATGTATATATTGCATGAATGTTCATTCATGTGTATTGTCGTCCGAATTATCTTTCGTTATCTCTTCTTCCTCTTCCTGTCGTTACTTTTCTTTTTCACTTTCCCCACCTCCTGCTCATCAACCTCTTCCTTTCGTTCTTCCTTATATGATTTCTTCACAACCTCTCCTTTCGTTGTTACCATGTCTTCTCCTCACTTTCCCTCTCTTCTTCTTCTTCTTCTTCTTCTTCTTCTTCTTCTTCTTTCCTTTGCTTAGTTTATATTAAGTTGGCTTATGCCAGCATGTGTCTTTGTGGTATAAAGTGTCGAAAAGAACGTTATAAGAGGCCCGTTGTGGACCTCTGGACTTGTCACAACCAACAGAGACGACCCCCTTCTCCCCTTCCTTTTTTCTGTTTATTCATTTCTACTCTTCTTCTTCATCTTCTTCTTCTTCTTCTTCTTCTTCTTCTTCTTCTTCTTCTTCTTCTTCTTCTTCTTCTTTATTTGCATTGTAAGACAGCAAAGCTTTTTCCGTGCAAGTGCGTTCAGCTTAGCGTATTTTTTTTTGGTTCTCGGTATGAGTTGAAAATTATTATTATTATTATTATTATTATTATTATTATTATTATTTCTGCAGCCGTAGGTATTATACTTAAGGAATAGTTGTTGTGTGGGTGTTCCTGTCGTGATACTTATCTTATTTATTTTCCTAAATTTAGATTAATCTGAACGGGACTTTTAAGAGAACGTTTCTCATTTGAAGAATTTCATTGCAGTTTTGGAAGTGTACGGAATTTATTTTCGTTTCTATGTTGTCTATATTTATTCTTTATTTTTTTAGTTCCACACCCAAAAAGTGGCAATAGTGTTGTATTGTTTACAAACATACCTGACATTATTTTTCATTCATTCCTAGTTTCATGTTTGTGAAGCTTTGTAATTTCCACACAAATTATTTTAAGTCATTTGGATTTTGTCGCGCATTTTTCAAACGTTATTTTTAAGTTCATATGGTAAAAGAAATAAGCTGCTTGGATTCAAAGAAACTCATTTAAAATCATTTTTCCCGTATATGTATCGCTTGAAGTCAGCAGTGCTTTCTGGACCCAAAAAAATCAGTAGAGAGGATTATGTTGCGTTCTGTAAATTTCTACACGACAATGACTTTCACTGACATATTATCTTACGTCGACGGGGCTTGATGGATGAAGTATACCTGTGACGTCTTTTGTGCTTTTGCTTTCGTGATGTAATTCTGCCGGGCCTGGCGGTATTAATCATCTACGCAAGACGAATTCAGAAGTGTTCGAATTTAGTGTTCGGTGGCACGCCATGGTGGACAGTTTGGAAAAAAAGTTTTGGGAGGTTTAAAAAGCGGACTTTGTATGTATGTATGTTGTATGTTCATTATATGATATTTGTATATTTAATATGTATGTGTGTGTATTTATATATTCATATATATTATATATATATATATATATATATATATATATATATATATATATATATATATATTTCAGAAATGCCGACCAAGTATATAGTCCATTGTTACTTATCAGTTAATGACTTTAAAGAATGATAACTTTAGGAAAATGTAAAACAATGTCTGTACATACGTATCTATATATATATATATAATATATATATATATATTATATATATATATATATATATATATATATATATATATAGTATATATATTATATATATATATATTTATATATTATATATATATATATATATATATATATATATATATATATATATATATATATATATATATATATATATAGACTGTAACTTATGCAGAAACTGTAAATTCTTCTGTGAAGAAAACTAAAATACTGCCTAGTCTCAGTCAGTTCCTGATGAGGTAACCTCATAGAATGCCGATACGTTTGCCCCCTGGCTTTGAAACTGCATTCAGAACTGCCTCACGGACTAAAATAGCTGTTTACGTTTAAAAAAAAAGTAACAAAAATGACGAAAAACCGAACAGAACAAGAGGCGAGAATATGATCACCGTTTCCTGAACATTTTTATAAAAAAGCAGCCGAACCTTGCAAGTGATGATGTAACCGACGCCACTTCCCTGGAAGGGAGCGTGCGGTCAGCTGATTACCCATTCCGCCAGTTCTAAGTGACGCCTCCTCGGATCCGCCCTTGAAATTGCCTTCCTTAGCCAACTCCTCCTCGAGGCCTGTTTCATTCACAGCGCCGAGGAATCCCCGCCGAAAAACGTGTCCACCTTCACCCCCCAAAGCTGTTTCTGAGTCCGTTAGGCTTCTTAGCCAGAGCAGAGTAGTGGATGAATTGCCTAACTTGGATAAGAAGGCGATTACAAGTAAGAAACTGGAAATAGGAAAGGGGGAAAGGTTCGGGCAGGCACACTCACTTCTTTCTGTTGCCAGTTCGTCCACTTTCCGGTATGACGTGTCATCAACACGTTGAAAACTTGTCGCAGACATCTAGCAAACTGGTTGACAACAAGTCATCGACTGTAAATGGAGAAAGATTCATTGTCCAGTGCTGGATAATTGTATAAAGCACTGGTTAGGATTACCAGTAAGTCGTTGACTTGTATTCAACATGTTTGTGATTTGTATGCGATAAGTTACCAACACGTGTTTGTGACATGTTTTACTGAGGATGGGGTAGACCCATCTGCTCGTCTCTATTTGAGTGCTGGGTGTCTCAGAACGAATTTGAAAATATGAAATTCCCAAGGTTTAGAACCTTTGTTATCTAAGCTAGATCGAGCTACAGGAAAAAAGTTAAATCATTAAAACATAATGTTGCTGTAATTGTTGTTTGAACCCGTGATACCAGCACGGGCTCTTGCTTCATAGTAAAAAAAAAAAAAAAAAAAAATCCGCGTAGGGGGTTAGTGCCGTGGTGCACCTCACGGGGTGTGCTGTGGGCATTACTAAAGGTTCTTGCATCATCCCTTCGGCCCCGAGCTACAACCCCTTTCATTCCTTTTACTGTACCTCCTTTCATATTATCTTTCTTCCATCTTGCTATTCACCCTCTCCTAACAATTATGTGCAACTGGGAGGTTTTCCTCCTGTTAAACCTTTCAAACCTACACTTTCAATATCCTTTCCAGCGCTGAATGACCTCATAGGTCCCAGTGCTTGGCTTTTGGTTCCATTCCGTAGTAAATCATTAGATGATCAAAGTATTCCAAGTAACTGCACATTGTATAGGACACAAAGGATTAATTGTCAGCTTTGTGAGAGAAAATATCTCGGTCTGTTCATGAATATAAATATGACTCTGCTGTCAGGAAGTTCTGGTGTCAAACACTGAAAATGATGTGGTCAGTGCGCACACACAGCCTGCTTTTGTTTCGTGTGACATGAACTTGTGTTGAGATACAGTAAATACACTTTCTCTCTCTCTTTTTTTCTCATAAGGAATAGTTGTATACACACATATACACACACACACACACACACATATATATATATATATATATATATATATATATATATATATATATATATATATATATATATATATATTTCTTCTTTCGACCCTTATTAATCCCACTGTATAGCAGGGTCGGCCGCTCGAGTCATCTTTCTCCATCTATTTCTATTCCTTGCATTGTCTTCGCCCAGTTTTCAGTAAAATTTTTGGGATGCAGATTGCAACCCCCACATATTGACCCAGCATAGTCAAAGGGCCTTTGTGACGATGGTGTCTGATATTTCTCGGTGATCCTCCACCTGTAATACTGATCTGACTAAAATTCAATGGTCAGGTTGACAACGTGACCTCATTCCGATAATCTGGGTGCGGGTTCGAATCCTGCAATCGGACATCAGAATTACTTCATATTTCTTGCACTTGAATCTAAGGCTTTGTAGTGACAAGCGTATCCAAGAAGTGTGAAGAATTCGAAAAGTTAAGAGGACATTGTGGCTGTTACAACTGCATACGTATCTCGTAAAATGTGACCTGTAGAATATATATATATATATATATATATATATATATATATATATATATATATATATATATATATATATATATATATATATATATATATATATATATATATATATATATTTGTGTGTTTGTGTGAGGGCTTGTCTGCATGAATGAAAAACAGAAACCCTTACTCATCAGGTTATGACGACTTCGACTAAAGCGTTCTTCACGTAATGACGCGAGTGAGTACTCTTGCGCCACCATCACCCAAAAGTACTTACGTTTCCACTTAAATGCCTCTTCTACTTTGAATACCCTTTCATTTCCGCCGAATCCACTTAAAAAAGTGACCGTGTGGGACGGACGATGATAATAATCATCGCCACGCCAATTCAGGAGGGAGGGATGGTAGGGGGGGTGTAAGGGAGTCATAATATAAGTTTTTCTTTGCATATTATAGTTGCGACATATCAACATTCACTGGTATTCCCTTTCGGCTTTATTTTTTTTTTTTTTTTTGCGTCTTGTTATTTTCGCCGTCTTGCGACATCTTAAGAATTTCTCTTTCTCTTTCCAGCGCGTATCAGCGATAGTATACGAGTATGTTGCTCGTCGTTTGATACACTGTAAATAAAGAATAAGGATTTCATTCCCGTGCCATTTTTTGAAGGTTAGTTTTTTAAGGGCATTATTGTTAAATATTTCAAGATTTAAAATTTTCCCCTCACAATCTCCACCACGATCGGCTTTCATTATTATTATTATTATTATTCAGGAGATGAATTATTATTATTGACTTGAAATTCAGCTTTAAAGAATGGACGGGTCGGTATCGTTTACCCTTGGCCGCGTTCGAGTTCCGACCGGCCAATTCGAGGAATTTATTTCTGGTGATGAATTCATTTCTCGTTGTAATGTGGCTCGGAACAATAAGCAGGTCCCAAAGCTAGGTAACCATTGCTACGTAAAATAAGAAATTCTAGGAGCTGTTAAGCTCAGTGGTAAAGAATATGATGTTTTTTTCTAAAAAGAATGGTATTCAAGAAAGAAGTAACAGAAGGGAAATACAGAAATAGAAGATCAGTTATTAGAAAAAGGATAAATTAACAAATGAATAATTAAACAAATAAAAATGGAAGTAAAATATTAAAATACAAGGAAAATTGTATTAAGGTAGTAATGCATTACATCTTCGCTTGAATTGAATATAGAATTGAATATAGAATTTAGGCCAGAGGGCTGTGAGGTATCTCTCTAAATGGACAAGACGAATTTATGAACAGAATAAAATCAATTGACGCCGAAAGAGCATAACAAAGTCCCTCCTCCCAACTAGTTCATCCCGTAGGGGGGTTAGTTCCGTCAGGGAACCTCACGCGGTGCACTGTAGGCATTACTTGAGGTTCTTTGCAGCGTCCCTTCGGCCCCTAGCTGCAACCTCTTTCATTCCTTTTACTCTGCCTCCGTTCATATTCTCTTTCTTCCATCTGACTTTTTTCCCTCTCCTAACAATTGTTTCATAGTGCAACTGCGAGGTTTTCCTCCTGTTACACCTTTCAAAACTTTTTACATTCTTTTTCCGTTTCAGCACTGAATGACCTAATAGGTCCCAGCTCTTGACCTTTGGCCAAAAGTCCATATTCCTTCCTTCCTTCCCAACTAGTTTAAATAGACATAATTTGATGACCGAATAGATCCTGCTTATTAATGATTATAACCTTGAAGTATTCTGTGATATTTTGTCTTCTTAGCTTAGAGGCCTGTGGGACAGTCAGCCTGAAGCCTGTATCTAGCCCTGGTTTAGCAGATATAAAGAAAAAGTGAGGCTTAATCCCAAAGAAAGCAATAGACCTAATTCTTAAGGGATCAGACGATTTTAAAACCCAGCGAAAACAGGAATGGGAATAAAAATTTCGAATCCTGACAGTAAGAAAAGAAAGACGTTAGTGAAAACTTTGCAACATGAGAATGACAAATTTCCTCTGGGTAGATGTGAGAATGGGTGGCCTGCCTGGCATTAAAAGGCCGTCTGAGAGATGGAAGGGACGAGAAGAGAGAGAGAGAGAGAGAGAGAGAGAGAGAGAGATACATCACTTGTCTTTTTTTTCATAGCTGTTTTCTGTAACTAATTATTTGTATATTCTCGGATAGAAGCATGCCATTGTTTTGAACCGACCTGGCCTCTAGTTTTGCTTATGCTTCGATTACACACTTATCCTTACATACACACATGCACACACACACACACACACACGCACGCTTGGACACATGTAAGTACGCACGTATGTATGCATGCAATATATATATATATATATATATATATATATATATATATATATATATATATATATATATATATATATATATATATTTATATGTACATATACAGTATGTACCTATATGTTTACACCTGAATACATATACTTATTTATTATATATATATATATATATATATATATATATATATATATATATATATATATATGTATATAGATGTATACGCATACATATATGTATATATATAAAATATATATATATATATATGTGTGTGTGTATATATATACACATATATATGCACACACATACATACATCCTTCCTCTGTGAAACTGGTCAGTGTGATGGAAATAAAAAAGAATATTTATTTTCGGATAAATCCAGCTTAATTGGAGTGCAGCAAACACAGAACGACGACTTAATACGCCTCCAGAAGTCTTGCGCACGGAAAATATAATATTTCCAAATGACAATCAGGGGGCGTTCATACGCACGCAAGCGAAAGTGACGTCCATTGCTGTCGTCATGAACGGGTCGTATTTACGTCGAAGACTTCAAATCTGTCTCTTTTAACTGCCGCCAATTTTAGTTTTCTGTAAAAGACAGCTTTTGTGACGGCTTTGTCAGTCCTTCCGCATTATTTTTCTGTCCGCCCTCAGACCTTAAAAACTATTGAGGCTAGAGGGCTGCAAATTGGTATGTTGATCATCCAGCATCCGCTCATCAAACATACCAAATTGCAGCGCTCTAGCTTCAGTAGTTTTTATTTTATTTAAGGTTAAACTTAGCCATAATCGTATACCGATAAAGGTACCGACAACACATGCCACCACCGGACCGTGGCTGAGAGTCTCATGGGCCGCGGCTAAGAATTTCATGGACCGTGGCTGAGTTTCGTAGGCCGCGGCTGAAAGTTTCATACGGCATAATACGCTGTACAGAAAACTCGATTGCGCCGAAGAAACTTCGGCGCATTTTTTCTTTTTTTCCCTCTCTCACACTTCTGCTGATGAAAAGACAAGAAATATATTTTTGCTCTTGCAATGAAGTTAGGTTTTTTTTTTTTTGTTAATTTAAATTTTTGTTTTAAAGTATTTTATTCATATTAGTGGAAACATTTATATACTAAATGAACATGTGTGAATCCATAATTTTTGCTTCATTTTTCATATTAATGTGCAATGTTATTTCACTCACATATTTTGCCTATACTAATGTGTGATTGAGGTTTCATATATGTGTATAGGACATATATATATATATATATATATATATATATATATATATATATATATATATATATATATATATATATATATGTATGTATGTATATGAATATATATATACATTATATATATATATATATATATATATATATATATAGACATATATGTATATATATATATATATGTATATATGTATATATGAATGATTCTAATTTAAATATTTACCAATCATAAGACAATGTATATTAGATACGTGTGCTTTGACAATGGCCTCTTATAATAGGATACTTTTATTTTAATTGATTAAAAAAAAACTGTATTGTCTTGTTTTCCGTAAAAGTTTGGCTTCAAATCCAACTCGGGAGTAACTCCTGAATATTCCTCATGAATCTCCAGATCTCAAAAATGTCAAAAGACGAAATCCATTCCCAAAATACGCCACCAATTCCATAACAGTTTTTTTTTTGTAAGTCTTTATCGAAACTTTTTTTTGTTCACCAAATCTTGTCACCAAATACTTTTTTTGTAACAGTCACCAAAGCAAAACATTTTTTGTAAGTCACCAAACCAAAACTTTTTTTTGTAACAGTCACCAAAGCAAAACATTTTTTGTAACAGTCACCAAAGCAAAACATTTTTTTTACCAAAGCAAAACATTTTTGTAACAGTCACCAAAAAAAACATTTTTGTAAGTCACCAAACCAAAACTTTTTTGTCTTGCAAAACATTTTTGTAACAGTCAAAAGCAAAACATTTTTTGTAAGCTTCAAAACTTTTTTTGTAACAGTCACCAAAGCAAAACATTTTGTAACAGTCACCAAAAGCAAAACATTTTTGTAACATTCCTCAAACAAAACATTTTTGTAACAGTTCAAAACATTTTTTTGTAAGTCAAAACTTTTTGTAACAGTCACCAAAGCAAAACATTTTTTGTAACAGTCTCAAACATTTTTTGTCAAAGCAAAACATTTTTTTGTAACAGTCACCAAAGCAAAACATTTTTTGTAAGTCCAAACCAAAACTTTTTGTAACAGTCACTCAAAAATACAGCCAAACAAAACATTTTTTGTAAGTCACCAAACCAAAACTTTTTTTTGTAACAGTCACCAAAGCAAAACATTTTTTGTAACAGTCACCAAAGCAAAACATTTTTTGTAACAGTCACCAAAGCAAAACATTTTTTGTAACAGTCACCAAAGCAAAACATTTTTTGTAACAGTCACCAAAGCAAAACATTTTTTGTAAGTCACCAAACCAAAACTTTTTTTGTAACAGTCACCAAAGCAAAACATTTTTTGTAACAGTCACCAAAGCAAAAATTTTTGTTTTCACCAAAGCAAAACATTTTTTGTAACAGTCACCAAAGCAAAACATTTTTGTAAGTCAAAACAAAATTTTTTGTAACAGTCACCAAAGCAAAACATTTTTTGTAACAGTCACCAAAGCAAAAAAATTTTTTAGTAACCATCACCAAGGCAAAATATTTTTGTGTAACAGTCACCAAAGCAAAACATTTTTTGTAACAATCACCAAAGCAAAACATTTTTTTTAACAGACACCAAAGCAAAAGTTTTTTTTTTAACAGTCACCAAAGCAAACGTTTTTTTTTTTTTTTATAACAGGCACCGAAGCAAAAAAATTTTTGTGACAGTCACCAAATCAAGACATTTTTTTTTTTTGTAAGTCACCAAATCAAAACATTTTTTGTAACAGTCACCAAAGCAAAACATTTTTATAACCAGATTCACAACGAAACATATATTCAACCTTTTCCACTTCAAAACATTTCTGTAGCCCTAGCCCCCTCCTTCGGAAGAATACAGCATTTCTGCAGCCATTTACACAAACAAATCCAGCGTTCCAGCAGCCTTTCTTTACGAGGCTATAGTTGTCAACTGATTAATCCAGCTTTGGCCTAACATTGACCCCTTGCTCTTATTATTACAAATCCATCTTTCTTCTGTAAGAACGGAACTCTGTTTCAAAGACAAACAATACTTTCACCGAGGAGTTTCCACGTCCACTCAACAGTAAACACAGTATTTTGACAAGCCATTGGGTGCAGTTTGAAACGTAAACAATAAACTTTGTTTTCAAATGAACTCTGTCTTCTTCTTCCCTGAACGCCGTGTAGGAATTTGGCGCGAATCAGAATCAGCGCGCGAGACGACAGCAGCTACTCACGTGTTAACTCCGGCGTGGCCAGGACGATACAGATGGCTGCTTACTTTAGCCCAGACCTTTTTCTTTTTACACTCCGGGGAACATTCGCCACTCGCACCCGCCCTCTCTCTCTCTCTCTCTCTCTCTCTCTCTCTCTCTCTCTCTCTGTCAAATCGTCATTTCACCCACGCCCCTTTGCAAACCTTGCTACTTATTCTTACACCAACGAACAATGGCAGCAGTTTCTCTCTCTCTCTCTCTCTCTCTCTCTCTCTCTCTCTCTCTCTCTCTCTCTCAAATCGTCATCTCACTCACACCCATTTGGAGACCTCTTGCTACTTATTTTTCTTCCACCAACGAAGAAAAGAATGGGATTAGTCTCTCTCTCTCTCTCTCTCTCTCTCTCTCTCTCTCTCTCTCTCTCTCTCTCTCTGCAATCCAATTGCCCTTAAGCACGCCAGAGTGTAACAGTGTGTCAGGGAATTTGATTTTTGGTCCCTGGCCAAATGAAATTCTGTCTAGGGGTAAACTGTGAATAAAGAAAGAGATGATTAGGTTTTGAGGTGCTCTTGAAAACGAAGCCAGTATTTTGTTATGATTTTTGTATAATGCAGCGTTGTTGGAATTACTATGTGTCTCACAAGATATGTCAAAGGGTCAATATTTCAAAAGGTAACAGGCAGGTTTCAGTGAGATTTTGCGGAGAGGTGGGCCAGTGACTGAGGAAGAACTGGTCACTCTTTGAAGAAAAGGCCGTTTATTTTATCGTTGCCCTGGGAAGGACTGAAACAGTGGCTTCCACATTTCATCACTGTCCTATCTCGTACTTCCACTTTTCCTTAAGGCCACAGTTACCAGCCTTCCGGGACTCCTGAGAGACAGCGCTCACGGACGCAAGTCTTACTGTCCTCCCTTGCAGTGACCGAGTGAAATCCCTCCTACTTTAATCATTTACTTACATTTTTAATTAATTTTTTTATTAAACTGGTAATTTATTTTTTCGTTTCTAAAAACTGATCTCTTCTTTCTGTATTTCCTATTACCTGTAAATTCTTCCTAATGAAAACCATATTCTATGGAAGCTTGAATTTCAAGTCAGTGGCTCCTGTTGGCTTGTTCCATATGAATAAGGTTTATCTTGTGAATAATAAATAATAATAATAATAATAATAATAATAATAATAATAATAATAATAATAACAGGTTACTTCTTTCAAATGAACGACATATTTTTTGGAAGCTTGAATTTCAAGTCAGTGGCTCCTGTTGGCTTGTTCCATATGAATAGGGTTCATCTTCTGAATAATAATAATAATAATAATAATAATAATAATAATAATAATAATAATAATAATAATTATTATATTTTCCCCGTCTCAGTTCCTAATTATATGGTAAAGAAGAAGACGAAGAAGAAGAAGAAGACGAAGAAGAAGAAGAAGACGAAGAAGAAGAAGACTAGGAACTCGGCAAACTCATCCAAGGATAAAGTAAACAAAACTGTTTTGTGCGTTGTAGCACAATCCTTAAAGTTTCCATTACTCGGCCACTTCCCGGGGGATTACCAATGCTTATTAAGCATTTCTTGCGGACGGGAGCGGCGAACCACAAAATCGCTGTTTCCTCCGTCGGTGAGAAGAGAGAGAGGGAGAGGGAGAGAAAGAGAGAGGAATTCTCTCTCACCTTTAAAAGAGTAAAGGTGAAGGTTGTTTGCTTAACCGAGAGTTCTTTATGATGTCATTACCTGCTCGTTTCTCGGATAGCAACGGAAATGTTTCAGGATTAATGATTTGCTCGTCGCGAGTGTTTTCAATGTGTAACTGTTTTTCTTGAGATGGTTTTAAGTGACTGTCGTTTGATGCCCTGAAATGGGTATCTGCAACATTTTCGAAACTGAGATATGCCACCTCTTGGGCTCGTGAAACACTAATACACAAGTTATTGCAGTTTCAGAATGATTCTTCAGTGCTTTTCACGAGAATTTAGGAGGTCCTGTTTGCAGTATCTGCAAAACCAGTAGTATTGCAAGGGAGTATCTACCATTTTTCTCAGTTTTGTATTTTTGCAGATACTGCAGTCTTCCATTTTAGGGCAGTGTTGTTTTGGTAATGTTGGCTTTTAGCGGAGAAAAGTTTTTAATGTTCATCAAAACGAAATGACATTCAATTAAGGCCTTTCTCATGTTTCGCGCGAGGCTTTCATTTGGAAAATCGATTTATACATTATAGGAGTCACAGAGAGAGAGAGAGAGAGAGAGAGAGAGAGAGAGAGAGAGAGAGAGAGAGAGAGAGAGAGAATATACTTACACACAAATTCAAAATAACAAAAGCTCTGCTAAGCGACGAATGAATCTGAAAAGGAAGGAGTCGCTCAATAGTCGTTTCAGTAACATCTGCGAGTACTGTACTTCTCTGCACTGTACTGTACTGTACTGTCCACGTATGGCAAGTAATTACAGTAGCGTATTTCGCAAGCGTGAGTTGAAACACCGACCAGAAAAGGCAATTATGGCTGCCATGACGTGAACAGAAAAATCATATGACGAAGCGGCGGACTTCAACATTCAGAAAGGGGAATTTTGAAGGCTTGCCGGTCTGCTGACAATGTCTTCTGGCAATCTGTGTTTGAAACAGTCTGTGGACATTGCTTTAGTTAGCCTTAATTGGATGCTCATGAACGCGCAATGTAGGTTCCAGTGTCTCGCTTAACTTAGGATATGTTTTATTATTATTATTATTATTATTATTATTATTATTATTAAAAATCTCATAATAGCAGGAGTCGCTAAAATGGTGAAAAAATCCACAGTGGTGTATATATATATATATATATATATATATATATATATATATATATATATATATATATATATATATATATATATATATTTACATTTACACCACTGTAAATGCATATGTCTATATATATATATATATATATATATATATATATATATATATATATATATATATATATATATATATATATATATATATATATATATATATATATATATATATATATTATATTTACACCTTGTGATTTCTTCACATTATTATTATTATTATTATTATTATTATTATTATTATTATTATTATTATTATTATTATTATTATTATTATCATCACCATTATTATTATTATTATTATTATTATTATTATTATTATTATTATTATTATTATTAAAGATTTTTCCTGTCAAAGATTTTTCCACCGTGCCTGTTGAATATCTCTTATAGCAACTAATGAGACTATTCACAGTAAGGACAAGAAATGCAGGTGCTCGTTTGTGGGACAAAAAATCAGTATGAGCTTGATAATGTTTGCAGATGGTACTGTATTGATTGGTGATAGTAAAGAAAAGTAACTGATGTGGTGAAAGTTTGAAAGGCTTTTCAAGCTGAGAAAGTTTTGAGTTTGCCGGGCAAACGAAAGCTAGGAAAATGGTATGAATGATGGTAGAAGAAAGAGTGAATGCAAAATTTGTAAAAATTATTATTATTATCATTTATGTTCCATTTTAATCAGAGTTAGCTGTGTGGATGCAGTGTCATTGGAACTTCGGAAGTTCAAGCGGAGATGCATTGCACTACTCTTCTTGCATTTTAATACATGTTTGTCTATGTGTTAATTCATTATTTATTGATTTATTATGTAATTTTTTTTTCTTTTTTAATAAGCGAGATCCCTTCTTTCTGTATTTCCCTTTACCTCCTCTCACTTCTTCCTAATAAACATCTCATTCTTTAGAAGCTTGAATTTTAAGTCAGTGGCCCCTGTGGTGAGCTTGTTCCCTATGAATAGGGTTCTTTTGAATAATAATAATAATAATAATAATAATAATAATAATAATAATAATAATAATAATAGAGGTCTTCTCAAAGGCTCCAGATGACGAGAGAGAGAGAGAGAGAGAGAGAGAGAGAGAGAGAGAGAGAGAGAGAGAGAGAGGTAGGTTCCATCTCTAGTAAATTGCAGGTCATACAACACTCGGCGAAGCGCTCCCAAGGAATCCTTGGTGATAACCAGACGGTGATATAACCAGTAGCAGTGGTTTGAGTAGTGTGGTTAGAGGCGTTCCGGGGATCATATCCCCGAGGCTAAGGACCGGAAGGAGAGAGAGAGAGAGAGAGAGAGAGAGAGAGAGAGAGAGAGAGAGAGAGAGAGAGAGTCGGCGTACCGTCGTCCTTCCTCGCGTAACGAAAACAAATTACTCTGGGATTGCGTCATCGATTGGGTCCTTGGAAGGTTCTCGGGAAATAGCTGACAGTCTTGTCAGAAATCATCGTCGTGAGTTTCTTTTACTTATCACCATATTGCCTTTGTCTTCGTCATTATTATTATTATTATTATTATTATTATTATTATTATTATTATTATTATTATTATTATTATTCAGAAGATAAACTCTATTCATATGGAACAAAACGGATTTAAAAAGAAAAAGATAAATTAATTAATTGATAAATAGATAAAAATGTATTCAAACGCAAGGTTTTTAATAGTAGTAAGAGTGGTGACACTATCAGTAGTTGTCCGTATTCATTACATAAAATTAATGCAAAATCTTCAAAGTCGCCCTGTCAGCAAATTAAGCAACCAAGAAATGGCAGACGTCGTTGGCTTATAACCCCACTGAAGATTCCTGGGACAGGTGTAGGGCCTAGCTACCTCATCCCAACAATACTCTCTGAAAATGCAGTGTATCCTTAGAGGAGGTAGTTCCAGTAAGGGTAAGCCTATGGGATGGGGTTGCCAGTCCCATATCCACCTCAACCTTGTCTGCGACGCACCACACTCAACTAACTATTCTTTCATACTGCTGCCTCTTACGGAAGAAAGATGCTTCACCTGTTTCAGATGGTTTGGGAAAGGAGGGTGACAACTGAATTGGACGTTTACCTGCGTTTTTCCGTGAAAGGCCGATGGGATGGGCGACCTGATAATCTGATCTAACCAGAGCCTATTAGGAGCAAGAAAAGAGAGAGAGAGAGAGAGAGAGAGAGAGAGAGAGAGAGAGAGAGAGAGTGGGGTATTCATTCAAAAGTTTGCGTAAAGGAGAGCTCGGTTTTTCCCAAGAGCTTCTCATTTCTGAATGGAAAACCCTGATAAAACCTAAACAACAGCTGTTTAACAATGGTGTACGAACTTCATATGTCTATAAAAGGAAAAACAATGTTAAACGCATCACCGCCGACACATTCACCCAGAGACATTCGCTTCTTCAGAGACCTGAAGCGTAATTGTATGCGGCGTCAAATTACCAGATGTCATTTTGATATCCGCCGCGCATTCCAGTGGCTGTAGAATGTTAACGAGTAAGAAATTCACATGACAGCGTTAAGGAAAAAACTTTCCGGTACCTCAGTTCATATTCTCTTTCTTCCATCTTACTTTCCACCCTCTCCAAACAATCGATTCGTAGTGCAGCTGCGAGGTTTACCTCCCGTTACACCTTTCAAACCTTTCTACTGTCAGTTTCCCTTTCAGCGCTGAATGATCTCATAGGTCCCAGCGCTTGGCTTTTGGCATAAATTGTTCTTAATTCTGTTCTATTCCATGGCTGAATATAGTGTTATAGCTTGGTGCCTCTAAGGTCAAACACTTTGAATGAAATTGCAATGAAATAGGAAGAAAATTTAATTGGCCTGAAAGTCGTTTTGACAAATTAGCAATGGCAGTCTGCGCGTGTGAAGGTTTATTCAAAATATCAGCAATGTTGGTTTGATCATTCCTTAAAATTCACTTTTAAAATATATATAAGTATATTTCGTCCTTTGTGTTTCTTTTATTTTTTTTTTTTTCCCCAATAAGATCAAGAGTCATTGCGCCTGCGCTATGCTTGTTGAGACAGAGTCTTAGTTATTATTAAAACAACAAACCAGATGAATTGATTTGCCAGTCTAAGTAACTGGCGCCACACAGATGTCAACCCCAGGATAATTTTGATACCGAAGGGACCATCATCGACCGAACTTTTCTGATTCTTAATGTTTTGCACAAGAGTGAAGAAAAGAGAATAAAGAGGAGAAAAAGATAATGTGCATAGGGGTATTTTAGCTGTTTAAGTCCTTGTCCATTTTGTGGGTCTTGCGCGAATAAGCCCGGACTGTCCACCACTAAGGAATGGGAATATGTGATGACCCAACCTACGAAAATAATAATTCTATGTAGTCACTCGGTGTTTTATTTCGCAAGGGTTGTTCTTTTTTTTTCTACCGTTCCCACATTTCAAAGCTGACGGCTTGGTATGACTGACTCTCTCTCTCTCTCTCTCTCTCTCTCTCTCTGTCTCCTATAAACACGTTATTTTTTTTAAGGCGATTGTTAGTTTTTTATTGTATGAATTTTCACACTCATTGTATGCGGTGGATGATTAACCAAATCTCTCTCTCTCTCGATTTTGGTACGTTTTATGGAGCTTCCCATTTTATTTTATTTCTTTACAGAATTTATAAAATTACAGTCCCCACATCACAGTTCTCTCTCTCTCTCTCTCTCTCTCTCTCTCTCTCTCTCTTATTAATAAGTTATTTTGCGACGGCTTAAAGTTTCGTAATCTTTACGTTTCTTATAAATTTTCCAAGCTTATGGCATATTGTGGTTTATTAGGCAATTTTCTCTCTCTCTCTCTCTCTCTCTCTCTCTTACGATTTTGTTATATTTACGAAGCTTTCCATTTTGTTTTATTTCTTTATAGATTTTATATGGTTACAGAGTCTCCCTCTCTCTCTCTCTCTCTCTCTCTCTCTCTCTCTCTCTCTCGCTAATCCGTTATGTCTTTTGTGATGGTTTTTATTATTATATATATTATTGTTTTGTTGTCCACAGTGATTGATTTCCTCATCTCCACTTCCGAATTCATTCTCTCTCTCTCTCTCTCTCTCTCTCTCTCTCTCTCTCTCTCTCTCTCTCTCTCTCTCTTTGGAAATACATTATTATCGAAAGTATCTTCCGGTGACGTGAAACTCTTTTTATATTTTTATTTATTTGTTTATATTTGTTACAATTTATTTATTTATGTTTATTTATTAAACAGATAACGTGTTTCTTAATTTTTTTTTTTTGGCGTTACCTATAAATGTGTACACCTAATAAATAATAATGTTTTTAATAACTTCAGTGATTTTGGTTTTTCATTTGACGTTAAAGTCGATTTACAATATATATATATATATATATATATATATATATATATATATATATATATATATATATATATATATTTATATATTTTAGTCTGATAAATAGATTATATTATATATATTTCATATTTTTTGAGTCTGATAAAATATTTTTTGACTGAAAAATATTTTTGTATTGTCATAAAGCAATCCAGTTTTTATGCGTATATATATATGTATATATATATGCATGTATATATATCAATATATATATATATATATATATGTATATATATATAATATATATATATATATATATATATATATATATATATATATATATAATATATATACATATATATATCAAACATCACCGTTCGTCAATGGCTTGGAAGTAAAGTCGAAACCGGTCGGGACCTACTGTTTCACCCGTGGTGATGTGTGACGAACGAACTACGTGTGGAAGTAATTATAATTGGATATATATATACATATATATATTTGTCTGTATGTGTAAAAAACATAATATTTGTTAATTCTGATAAACAAAACGCGAGCGAAAGTGTACCGACGCGACGCCATTATTCTACTTTCTCTGCGACTCTGACGAAAGGTTATAATTTCGCCGCTGTATTTTGCGTGTTCTACGGAGACGAGGGAAAAGGGAAATGGTGTTATTCTCTTGGTCTTTTTTATTCTCCTTCTTCTTCTTCTTCCTCTTCGTACTGTTATTATAGTGATGATTTTCTTATAATTCCTCCTGTTTGACTTTTGATTATGACCTCCTCACTTTTTTTTTGTGATCTCATAATCCTTAGTTGCTGTTCCTTTCTGTGTTTTTCTCTCATTTTTTTATTTTTCTTTTTTCTCTTTCGTTTAATTCCTTGTACTGTACTGTACTGTACAGTTCTGTGTACCCTTTCTCTACATAGGAACACTTTGTTCGGTTGAAACTTCCTAATTCTTCACTGGATGGGTCGATATCGTACTCGCCTAGCACTCTCCTAGGCCCGCGTTCGATTCTCCGGCGGGCCAGTGAAGGGTTAGAGGAGTTTATTTCTGGTGTAGAAATTCATTTCTCGGTATAACGTGGTTCGGATTCCACAATAAGCTGTAGGTCCCGTTGCTAGGTAACCAATTGGTTCTTAGCCACGTAAAATAAGTCTAATCCTTCGGGCCAGCCCTAGGAGAGCTGTTAATCAGCTCAGTGGTCAGGTGAAACTAAGGTATACTTAACTTTGTAGGAACTTCCTGAGCTATCAAATACTCCCGTTTGCTCATTCTAGAAATAATAATAATAATAATAATAATAATAATAATAATAATAATCATAATAATAGTAATAATGAAGAAACAAATCCGCAGTTATGTATATATACGTATATTCAAAGATAAAGCTGTATAGTTTTATCTTTAAATACGAGTATATGTACATATACATAACTGTGGATTTGTTTCTCCATGTTAAGACTCAGTATTTTTAATAATAATAATAATAATAATAATAATAATAATAATAATAATAATAATTTTTCTTAAATCACTTCTCTTCCACGTTAATATTGGTCTAACAACTGGCCAGTGTTCATATTTCGGCAAAGAGAAATATATAAACAGCGTTTATATGGCAGTTTTGTTCTCTATAGTCATAAGAAAAACTGAGAACACTCAGTGTAAGGTTAAATCACCCAATAATAATAATAATAATAATAATAATAATAATAACTTGCAAACTCTTCGGACCTTCCAGCAAAGCATTGAGAGTACTTACCGTCATACGTACGGAATGAGTACCTAGTCATTTCTGAGTTTAGGTATGACCCCCGTAGAGGGGTTAGTGTCGTCAGTGCGCGTCATGTAGGGTGCACTTTTGTAGGCAATTACTACCTCCTTTCATTGCTCTTTGTTTTGTGAGTCGGTAGAGCTGCGGACTGTCCTAGCTGATGACGAGTTAGAGGGAACCCCTTTCATTCCTTTGACTGATTCCACTCCTCAGGTCCTATTCTCAATTTTCTTCCATCTTACTTTAAGTCTCTCTCCCAACAGTCATTTTTCAGCTCAGAGCAACTGCTTTTAAGTTTTCCTTCCTTTTTATCACTTTTTAAAGTTTTTTACAGTCAATTTTCCGTTTCAGCGCTGAATGGCCCCATAGGTCCCAGCGCTTGCCCCTTGGCCTAAATTGTGTGTTCTATTCTACTCAGTAGTTCCTCATTGGATGGGTTGGTATTGTTCTCGGCTAGCACTCTGCTGGGCCCGCGCTCGATTCCCTGACCGGCCAATGAAGAATTAGAAACATTTACTTCTGGTGATAGAAATTAATTTCTCGTTATAATGTGGTTCGGATTCCACAATGAGCTGTAGGTCCCGTTGCTAGGTAACCAATTGGTTCGTAGCCACGTAAAATAAATCTAATCCTTCGGGCCAGCCCTCTCTAGGAGAGCTGTTAATCAGCTCAGTGGTCTGGTTAAACTTAAGGTATACTTATTCTACTCAGTTTATTTCTCGTCATAATGTGGTTCGGATTCCACAATAAGCTGTAGGTCCTGTTGCTAGGTAACCAATTGGTTCTTAGCCACGTAAAATAAGTCTAATCCTTCGGGCCAGCCCAAGGAGAGCTGTTCATCAGCTCAGTGGTCTGGTTAAGCTTAAGGTATACTTATTCAACTCAGTTTACGTGTTGCCAGAGAACCGATAAAACTACTACCACTCCTTTTCATGCTGGTCTGGTCCAGTTTAATCCGGATTCCAGCGCACGTATCACTCTCTGACCGTTACCCCATTGGCGTATGATTTGTGCGCGGTGGATTTGTGGTTTTGGTAATGCCTCTACATCGTCGAAAGCCTGGGAGTGTGAGGCTGGTAACTCGTACGAAGACAGATAGCGTGGAAACCTCACGTCTCTTTCAGTAAAAGTTCTGGGATGTGACAATGTAACCAGTTTCTGCATCAGATTGAGGTGATGAACGAGCCTGACTTGCCCCCCCCAACAACCCATTCATTCTCTCTCTCATTTATTTCTGGTGATAGAAATTCATTTCTCGGTATAATGCGGTTCGGATTCCACAAGAAGCTGTAGGTCCCGTTGCTAGGTAACCAATTGGTTCTTAGCCACCTAAAAATAAGTCTGATCTTTCGGGCCAGCCCTAGGAGAGCTGTTAATCAGCTCAGTGGTCTGGTGGGGCTAAGGTATACTTAACTTTTTCCAAGATCCAATGATTTTATGACTGTCTCTCATACACCTATTGAATTACTGTAGGCAAGATTTTTCAGATAAAAGGGAAAATGAATAAGAAATAGCTTAATATTAATTGTTCGTAAGTCACAGCTAGTATGAATAATCACAAAATAACATGAAACGAACAAAAACAATGATATCCCGGATGTATGATAACACAGACTTAACAACCCTCTGATTGTCGCGCCATTTCATTTGCCGATTTTGATACATATTTTCAAGAGTTTCTTCCAAAACATGAAATTAATTCGAATAAGGTCGAGCCAGTTCTACCCATGCAGATCGACACTGGACCGTTCCTAGCGCCAAATTGGGGCTGCGATATTTTAAAGCGCGACGCATAGGGATTAACTAGGCTCCCGCTATAGCTACGCTCCCTGTCAAGAACCGCATACCTCGGCCAGGCGTGAAACTGTCGAGATAATTCCGTGTTTCCAGTCGTCCCAAAATCCAAATAACAATCATCGTCGGCTGTTCAGCTCTCCCTTTCACTGGCTGGCATTGAAAATCCTTCCCGGGGTCAGAGACGCGCAGCGTTCGCGGGAGAAACTTAGACAATACCAAGCTTCTTATGCAACGGCGACTGTTTTCCCTAAGGCTTTCCCCGCCGGAGTTGGCTGGAGGCGTTCGTTACGTAAAGCTTTCTTTTTGCTGTATATTTATTCCCGGGGGAAAAAAAATGCCAGATTGTGGTATGATTGTGATTAGTGGAATTATGTCATATATATATATTGTCATTCTTTTCATGCTAATTTGCGACTTCCGACGCGACAGTAAAATTATATTGTATGATGGACGCTTTCTACTGACGTCCCTTGCCGATTTTACAATTAAAACAATAAAACCGGTTCGTTATTGTGCACGGTGTTTGTGTATTCAATACCAACTTATTTGATGCACGGAGCAATTTACAAAGTTGGTCACTGAGATTTCATCAGTAGTTTGATTCGAATATGTAGTGTTATTGTTTGCAATGTCGTTCATTGATATTTCAGATACGAACGTCGAGTCGAAATAGTAAACATCTAGTTTTAGATTTCGTTCTTGGGTGAAAAACAAAAGAAATGCACCTACGTAGAGATTTCATAGCATGAAAGAATCACACCAAACTAAAATTCACTAAAATGACTTGAAGATTTTTTATTTTTAACTTGACCTTCGAAACTATTTTCAGACTGAATTACTTTTAGTTATAGCCTTCAGTGCCGACCATAATTGATTTAAATGATTTTTTGAATGCCTCCAAAAATAAGCACGGTAGATATAATAATAATAATAATAATAATAATAATAATAATAATAATAATAATAATAATAATAATAATCTGCTGAAGAAGTTAAGTTAAGTATATCTTAGTTTAACCAGACCACTGAGTTGATTAACAGCCTCCTAGAGAGGGCTAATAATAATAATAATAATAATAATAATAATAATAATAATAATAATAATAATAATAATCTGTTGAAGAAGTTAATTTGAGTATATCTTAGTTTAACCAGACCACTGAGCTGATTAACAGCTCTCATAGAGAGGGCTAATAATAATAATAATAATAATAATAATAATAATAATAATAATAATAATAATAATAATAATAATAATCTGTTGAAGAAGTTGAGTATATCTTAGTTTAACCAGACCACTGAGCTGGTTAACAGCTCTCCTAGGGCTGGCCCGAAGGATTACATTTATTTTACGTGGCTAAGAACCAGTTGGTTACCTAGCAACGGGACCTGCAGCTTATTGTGGAATCCGAACCACATTATGACGAGAAATGAATTTCTATCACCAGAGATAAATTCCTCTAATTCTTCATTGGCCGCTCGGAGAGTCGAACGCTGGGCCAACAGCGTGCTAGTCGAAAACTCAACCCACCCCTCCAACGAAGAACTTGAAGTTAAGGAATAACTGACAAGAAGAGAGCTCATTTCTTTCCAACGGCTTGTATTTTGTTATTGGGAGTGAGCTGGCTGTATGCCGGCACGAACCCTTGCTGCTAGAGCAGCCCGTATCAACCCCTTGCCATTTGAAAGAAAGTACTTTGGTAAGCGTCAGTCGATGAGTGTGCTAGTCTCTCCAAGAACAGATATCTGACAACTCGCATTTGTCTACGGTTTAGAAGTTATAGCCAGTTAGGAGCAACATAAAAAGTTAATTTGCTGCAAATTTCCGTTGGAAGTAGAGAGACTTTCGGAAGATTCTCTCTGTAATGGCGCGTACACACCTGTTCCATATACGTGGATCGTATCATCGTTGTATATCACCCAGTGATACGATACGGTACAGCAGGTTTATGTATCCTCTTGTTGCGTATCCGCATGTTGTACCATCATTGCATATCACCCAGTGATACATAACGGTGCAAAAGGGTTATGCGTCCATACCTGTTCCACTTGTCGTATCATCGTTGCAAGGGGCAACAGTGTCATTCGGTTTCTTTTTGACTGGACGTGCAACAGGGATAATGCCATGCTTGCCGCCCATACGAGGCTATGTGAGTTTTGTACCATTCCTTTGGTGTGACGGCAAAAGACTGACAAATGGCGGGTCGAGCCCATTGCGTATCTTTTTATCATATTTTGACACGCAACGGTGCAACGCTTCCCTTTCCATACTGATACGCGACGGTGGTACGATACGTGGATATGCAACAAGTGTGTACGCGCATTTTAACGCGTGGACTTGTCTAATCATTTCTCGGCATTCAGAACACCCGAGATGTTACGATGCATTCATCTCTCGACATTCTGTGCGTTCTGGTATAATGTCTTCAGAGAAATTGAATGATTTAGAGTCCATTTTTCACAGTCAGACAGGGTATGTTTTTATGGTTTTAAATGCCAGAAGTCAATGGAATCGACTCTAACAGACAAATTAACGCAATCTGTTTCTGAGGACATGGTCAAGACAGAAAATCTACGGGATTTCAATTTACATTTGACTATTTGTAATGAAAATTGTACGGCATAGCTTTTGTCGTGGAACTACTGTTAAGGAAAAGCAAAATAATAATAAATAAATAAATAAATAAAGAAACTTTGATAACATTTTTACTCTAAAGCAATGACCGACCAGCTTTTTGAAAAAAGTTAAGTGTACCTTAGTTTTACCAAACCACTAAGCTGATTAACAGCTCTCCTATTTTTGAGATGATGAAAAATTTTGGACAGAAAAAATAATGGAATACTGGTTTCATAGTTCACAGTTCACACATACACAGTATACTGTATATGAAACGGTATATTAGTACGCTGCGGCTATATACAGTGTATACTTGCAAGTAAGTCTGTTGTCGTTAATTCGACACTTGACAGTAAGTTTTGCTGCAATGAATGCAATACTTAATAACACGTAAACTGAGTTACATCAGTGATTGCGTAAGAAGAGTAGATGTTAGAGCACGCTGAACATTAGATGATACTGATGTGTAAACAGTTGCAGCAAAGTGTAACAAGTAAAGCAACTAGCTGAAAAGATTTGTTACAAAAAAACTGAGGGATTGTGGGGCAGCGTTAACATTGAAAATTACTTTTACAGTGTTCCATGAAATTTAACTCAAGCACATTAAATTTACACGTAGTTTTAGTGATTTACGACAAATTTTTATGATTTTATATTTGCTTACTTTAAAAAGATAGTGTACAAATAAAGACAAATAACTTAACCGTGAAAGACTCGTGAATTTTGTTTCCTGTAAATAATTGTCATAACACTTTACGTAAAGAAATCAACGTTATCTTTTGATAACACCTGTTTGCCAGTGTTCATCTGACTCTCACCTAGTCGTCTGTACTGTAAACTGACACGAATTATTTCCAGTTGTTTTGAGTTTCCCACGGCTATTGAACTACAGCTGTGATTTTACAACAGTGCCCTTCGTGCCTTTTTTTTTATTATATATTTTTAACATGGATTCACAGAAACCGGTGAGTGACGTGATTCGAGAAATTGAGCGAAATTTCTGATACAATGTAAACAATCCATCGTTCAATTTGTCTCGCGAGCATGTTATGTAGCCATTCCTAAGGCACCGTTTCGTTTAGTTAATTTTTCCAGAATAGAGTATTTACTTTCGATTTTCAGGTTTTATCATTATTAAATACGCAGTAGATATATTTAAAAGTTATTTATCATAAAAATGCGAGGTATTAAAATCTTCATTTGCGATTTTATTAAATATTTCCATGTCAATAATCAAGTTTTGTCACAAGGAATGTGACTAATACGTAATGAAGTCTCATGAAAAATCTCTCACTACGGATAACGAGTAATCTCGAAGGTTAAAGTTAGTTTTTAAAACCCTCTTTTTCTTATTTGTGATTGATGACATCATTAAGTTATGTTATTGACCGTTAATTAAACATGCGAATGATATTTTGTAAGTGAACTGGCAAAGGAAATTGATTCAAATCGAGTGGTGTTAATGGTAGCCTCCAGGTAGGCTTAGGCCTGCGTACCCTAAATTATGCAATATATATAAATTAGTTTCTCGCCATATAATTGCTAAGTAAATAGTAATTATATGACAAAACAATTTCTTGTCAGAAGTTTTAGTCATATGATAAATTATAGAACAGTATATGTGACTATTTCTCTTCCGTTTTATGCAATTTGATCATTGCATGTGCAGACGACCCCTATTATTTTTGGTTGGGGGGGTTTAGGTTCCCCTGTTTTTAAATGATAATTAAGAGTCAGCTCACAAAGAAAACCGCATTTATTTGGTTTCTGCAAAGCATAAAATGAGGGAGGGAGGCCTACTCTGGCCAAAAACACTGGCCTAGCCATATTTGAAAGATAGACCGTTGGGAAAATTGGCTCGATGTTTCGTGCGTGTAATTATTAACTTATAGAAGTTATAGCTTAGGTTATAGGCCTAGCCAGAAGCATGAGGTTGTGGCAACCAAATTAGTGTAATTCGTTTTAATTTAACCCAGGCCTAACTCAACCTAGGGTGTGGCATCTTGCTGGGGTAATACTCAAGACTACTGCCGTGACCTGGTTCCTGCCAGTCGGTGACCAGTTATAACTGACCTTTCTTTTTGTTTTTGTTGATGTTTATGTGGTTTGTTTATATTTCTGGTATTAACTGTCTTTTGTTTATGTTGTATGTTGATCCCCATGGGCCAGGTGCTGTGTTTAGCACCTGCCCCATGTTGCACATAAACTGGTAGTTACCGAACCAGAGAGACATGGTAGTAGTCTTCAGTCTTACCCCAAGTAGCATATGAGACAAATCCAGAGCACCATTGGCTAAATCATTGAGCAAAGGGGTAGTATGCAGACGATGGGGTCTCAGCTTACATGAGGGTTCCTAGTAGAGCCGAGGCATATAAGGTTATGTTAGGTAAAAGTAGGTTTACTTAGGTTTAATTTCCTCATAAATGCCTACTGCAGTTAAGGGGTAGCCTAGGCCAGACCATGTGACCCCCCTCTGTCTACATGAGCAAAGTAGCCCTCAGGTAGGCTTCCTGATCTAACCTATCATGGATTGCCGGGTCTTAGCTGGCCAGGGATTGAGGAGCACACTTGCTATACTTCCTCACTCAATATGAACTCAGATGCCATATTTTAATGTAACTTAGCCTAGGGTGCTAGATTCCACCTGGCCATTAACCTAAAATTTATAAGGACAGTCATGTGTGGTATTAAAGTTCACGTTGTATAGTTTGGTCCTTTGGATTTCTTAAGCAAGTTATGGGAACTAACTTGTCAGCATTGCTTTCCATCTTCAGAAAATGCACTTGCAAGGAGCTGTGGTTTAAACAGAAGTTGTAAATTTCTTCAGGTATTTTTGTACAAAAACAGCTGTGGTATACTATGATCACTTGTAGCTTTAGATGTACAGTGTACTGCACTTACAAGGGTCTGCCAGGTTTTACAGTGTTTGAAAGGGCAAGTAGGTTTTGTGAGAGAAAGTTTTGTTGGCACTTTTAATCATTATGAGTTATGGTATGCTAGGCCTAGCCTTTACCGGAAAAATATTTAAGTGAGGTAGGTGTATATATTTTTGTAAAGGGTCTGTGTATAAAATTAAGCCCTAGGTTAGTTTTGAATGAGAGATTTTGGGGGTTTCATTTCAGTGAAGACTGTGCAAGGTTAAGGGGAGGTTATGTAGGAAATGGTAAGGTTAAGCTAGAATGTAGATATAATTTTTAAGTTCCTGCCCTCTCTTTTGAGAATATTTCACCATGAACATGGATGTTATCTATTTCTGTGCTCAAATAGCCCTGTTTCTCATATGTAGTTTTAATTGTCGACATAGCAAAAGACATGAAGCACAGGAAAGTAGTTGGAAATAGGTTTCATGGACCTGGAGAAAATTTGTCATATAGAATTGTTTGTCAGAAATGTTCTGATGAAAAAAAATTGACAATAGCCCTTACGAATGCCATAAATGGATCCTAAATTGACCCTTAAATCAACTTCTTAAGCTAATGTGACCTGACAAGGGTAGTAGCCTACCCCACACGTATAATGATTATTATAAGTGGACCCAGGATTCAGTATATCCTGACGCTGGCTGTTGTGCCTTGCCCAGGGGCCTTGCTGGAATCCTGACCTTGGATGCTGTGGCATGACCAGGGACATGCTGAAATCCCTATTTAAGCAGTCAGGTGTTCTTAGTCGTTACTATCTTGTCACATTTATGTCCCACACCACTCACTCTTGTTGATCACTGTAGCTTGCTCATCTAAAGGTTATAGTCTGCATTGTATTTGCAGAAAGTAACCTAAACCTGGAGTTGCCTTAGCTAGCGATAGGCAAAGGTAAATGATCAACGTAGACCTAGTCCCAGTTGTAAGAGAGTGTTAACTCATGTTTTGTGGTCATTTGTAAAGAGTAGCATAAAACCATTGGTTATCAGTGAAAGAAAACTACTGTATTTTAGGTAGGTAGGCATAGCCTGAAAGTGGTATGTATCATAGCTTAACCTAACTTTGGGGAACTTAGATTAGGTTGTGCAGTATGCTAAGGTCTTAAATTAGTTTCATGGTAGTGTGCAGGTAGAAGCACTTGTGTCTCGCAAATTGCTTAATGGAGCTAATGTAGCTTCAAGTCTTTTCGTCCAGCTCTCTAGGAATTGCTTGTTGTTCAGCAAAATAATTTCAGTCTTTGGGATGAAAGGTGTACCAGGTTACATTTTTATTTTATATTTTAAGCTAGATTATTACAGTAGTTACTTGTTATTTAAAAGAACACTGTTTTTCCTTCAGTTCTTTGTTGTTCTGACCTTGTTTGCTGATAGGGAAAGTTCTGTTTTTTTCCATAATCTGCAATTATGGGTGACCTTCATTGGGAATTAGGAGTGTTTGGACTGAGAAAGCAAGAAGAGTCTGGTAGGCTGTTAATTTTCATAAGGTAATTGCTTGTCATTTTACCCGCTTGGATCCAGTGTGTGGTTTCGTCTCTACAATGAAGTAATAGGTAGAGGATGTGTTTTTTCATGGCATCAGGACACTTAATAAGATTCTCACTTTTATATTTTATTTCATTTATGTAAAATAAGTATATAATTTACTCTTGTCTTGAGGGTTAACTATATTACTTTGTTTACAGTAACCATTAATGTAACTTTAATATGGTACTGATTGTTATGTAAGTAGATTCGAAATTCATAAATTTGCTTTGTGTTATACATTTTTTCTATTTTATGATACTGTATAGAGTATATTTGTCCTGTTATAGCCATCAAATCATAATAATCTGTTATCAGCAATGCTATATTTGTGTTGGATTTTAAATCAAGAAATTTCCACTTTGTCCAGATAATGATGACTCGTGTTCTCCTGGTTGGTGGTGGACTGACTAGTGCAGTGACAGGGACATTACTTCGCAGAGAATTACCGCATGTCGAACTCATCTTGTGGGATAAAGCGCGAGGAGCAGGTAAAGTTTCAGCTTGATGTAGATAATTTTGGATAGAGGCCATATATTCTGGTTAGATGTAATTCTTTTCTTTTGAAATCAGATCATTATGATCTGTACTGTTTTCATAAATGGAAGTGTTGATTTGTTTTAGTACTTGAACATAGGAGTGATTTTAATTCACAGTACATTTTATTACTTAATCATTTTGATTCTGAATACAGTTAGTTTACAAGTACTGCAGTCTCAGTATTTTGCATATTTATTATATAGAATTTGGAACTAAAGCTCATAAGTACTTATTTACACATTTGTATTGTACTCGTAAGTAGTACTGTATGATAATGTATTATTGTACATTGTGCTTTTCATACCAGTGATTAGGGACTATAACGATGTTAACAATCCTGTTTTGGAATACTGTAATGCAATCTTACCTTACAGTGATGAATTTTGAGCAACAGATACTCTGTGGTGTAACTTGTAAGATTTTCGTGTTTTGTTTGGGTAAAATAGGATATACAGTACAGTACTGGACTGCATATTTTATCAGTTGTGCATTGGTAAGGTACATTAATTTCATACTAAGTTTTGGCAGAGTGGATAGTTTACATTTTCTATTAAATATTTTGGAGTTGTGTTCATAAAGTAATAATCCAAAAGATTAATTAGTTCTTTACTCCATTTTATGGTACATATCCTTGTTCAGGAGGACGTATGGCAACTAGTCGCAATCCACAGGATGGTAAAACTTCTGTTGATTTAGGTGCCCAGTACATCTCAGCAACCCCAGAATACTCACAGTTGCATAGTGTAGTGTATATCAAGCAGTGTATTCTCATTTCTTTTCTATTGATGTCCATGTTCAAATAAACTTCTGTAATTTAACATAGATCTAAATGGCAAGCACAGTCTAATTTTGCATCAACCTAAATGGGAAGCACAGTTACAAGATGTCCAAGAGTAATAATGTTACTCAACTGACGATGCTTTCAGCAGGTTTTTAAACCGCATTTTTCAGTTTAGCAGCATTTGAAAATCCGAGTGAAGGGTTGTCATTCTCACTTTCTTGAACTTGAAGTTCTTTGCCCCTGCAGAATGATTTAGGGTTTGCAATTACTCATTAATTGGGTTGAAAACATTTAAGGCAATATAGTATTCACTCTGAAGTGGGCCTCACACTATCACATGTTCTCATTAATGGTAGTGTCTTCATTCTGTAAAGTAATATAACACATATGACCCCAGGCATACTACATGTAAAAGTAGAGTTATTGTGATTAACTTCCAAAATATTCAAAGGCTTTTTGTAATTCCTACGGTAGGAAAGTGACTTTAACCTAATTTTGAAACTTGGACTCCCCGTGGTGTTCATCCTTTCATGTTACATGTTGCCTTTACTCCAGTTTTATGATTTTGGCTGTCTACTCCTTTTGTCATAGTAGGTTGCACAGGGGTATTGGAATTTTTGTTGAGATTTTATTCTTTTCAAAAAGTTTGTAACATACCAGCAATACCAGGTATGCTTAAAATAATAATACAGTAATCTAAAATTGAAATATGGTCATGTCAATTGTTACTCAAGAATTGTTTAATTCATTTGTCAGGCAAAACTATTTAGTGATAATAATTTTCCTTTTGCCTTGCTTTTTACAGGTATTATGAAGAACTTCTAGGCGCTGGTATTTTGGCTCCTTTAACGTCTCATATTGAAGGCATGAAAAAAAGCGGGGAAGACACAAATCACTACGTGACACCTCAGGGAGTCTCGTCTGTTGTTAAGCATTTTATGAATTCTGCTAATTTGGATGTCAGGTGAGTAGCTTTTGATTCTGATGCAGTTTTGATAGTACTGGGGAGATCTGTTTTGTTTCGTTACACATTCAGTTATTAGCAATAGACTATTTGTATTACTTTTGTAGTAAGTAAAATTAGTTTAGTTTGGAGAAAAATATTACCTCTGGCAGTGTTGGTGAACTGTAGAGAATAGAAGAATTTCTTTTAAAATTTCAAGTTCTGTGTCACCATTAGTTAGTAGTTAACATCATTTCTATGTGTTGCCAGAAGTTTAGAGAATGTGAGTTTATTTTTTGAAACAAAGAATATATTTTTTCTTTAGTTTATTTACCTGTGTTTTGAGAAAGATGTTTGGTGGAAGATTGACAGATTCTGGAAGAAGTTACTTGATTACCATACTTGTGTATATTGCAAGATAATTTTTATGAGATTACATTTCTTGCTTTAGAGTGGATTATATATCTTTTATCCTTTTAGTCCTTTTCGTATGATAGATCCGTAATTCATATTTTTAAGTGGAAGTTTTTATTTGCCATAATTTTGGTTTGAAAAGATAACTAATTTTGTGACTTTTTAAATACTGTACAGTATTTTTAGTAAGAAATCATTGCCTTGCAGTCTGTACTTCAGTGGTACAGTAATCTTTGTAATAGAACTCCAGAAATTTTGATGATAGCACAGGTGTTCATGCTACAAAACTAGTTGTATGTATTGTGCATCCTTTAATATCTATTTTATTGTTATTCGTTGTGGATCAGTTGTTTCATTATGATATAAATTAAACATTTTTTCACTAAAATATCTATTAACTACTTTGACAAGTAGGAAATATGTATGAAGAGCTGCATGCTTTGTACCAAACCTACCTACCAGTTTTGAACACCAACATGTGTTGGTGACATGGTTACTTTTTTGTGTTGAATAAGCTTTGTTATCCTTTAATGCAAGATGTAGGCATGAAAGTCACCTACATGGTAAAAGGTTAGTTTGTATGTCATAATTAAGAGTTTATTTTTCCTCTTGTTAGGTTGTTTAGTTTTGTGTGAGAGAAAACTATTGTGCCGGCTTTGTCTGTCCATCCGCACTTCTTCTGTCTGAACTTTTTCTGTCCACCCTCAGATCTTAATAACTACTGAGGCTAGAGTGCTGCAAATTGGTATGTTGATCATCCACCCTATAATCATCAAACATAGAAAATTGAAGCCCTCTAGCCTCAGTAGTTTTTATTTTATTTAAGGTTAAAGTTAGCCAAAATCATGCATCTGGCACCACTACAGTATAGGTGCCAACGAGACAGGTCACCATCAGACCAAGGTTGAAAGTTTCATGGGCCGTGGCTGTACAGAAAGCTCCATTATGCCAAAGAAACTTTAGCACATTTTTTACATACTTGTTTAGTGTTATTTTCAGTAGTTTAAAAGATGTTTTTATCATTTACAGATTTGGTCACCATGTGAATCGTATAGACCTCAGTGGGAACAAATGGAATGTAGAAACAAAAGAAGGTGCAGCTGATACATTTGATGCAGTGGTTTTAACAATGCCAGTTCCTCAGTTATTTGGCCTGGCGGGCACAGTGAAGGAAACATTAGGTAGCTTGTTTTGATTTCCAGTATTGATCCTGAGAGTTTCTCATTGACAGAATGAAAGGACTGTGATAGTCATAACTTGCCCCTTGTGAAACACCTTGGTTGTTATACATTTAGTTCTAAATGGGTCATTCCTACATTAGAAAGCAGATATGGCTGTTATTAAACAATTGTTTGTACTGTATTGGTTGAATCTTAGAATACAGTAACTGGAAAATTTTAGCTTTTTTTTGTGATCTTTTTTGTGCTTAGTTAATATTTATATTTCAGAAAATGATGAGAAGCTGAGATCATCCTTGCTGTCCGTAGACTACAGCTCTCGGTATGCGTTAGGCTTATTTTATGGTGAAGGTGCTGATATCAAACTGAGAAATGGAGGCTCAGCTGAGTACGTCACTAATGACTCTGTCATTCGTTTTGTTGCCATTGATAACAAGAAGCGAGGACTTGGTAAG
Source organism: Macrobrachium rosenbergii (assembly GCF_040412425.1). Classification (NCBI taxonomy): domain Eukaryota; kingdom Metazoa; phylum Arthropoda; class Malacostraca; order Decapoda; family Palaemonidae; genus Macrobrachium; species Macrobrachium rosenbergii. The sequence continues at coordinate 4,444,327 of NC_089750.1, read as the reverse complement.
TGAATAGGTTTTTAGGGATTATTGGCCTGTTTACCAGATAGAATGGGTAATTTTTTACAATTTGATGGAGGCGTATACAGTAAATTTTTTAATTTATGATTTCTTTATTTATATTTATATTTAACATTTATTGTTTAGGGGAGTGTAAGTCATATGTTGTTTTGTTTTTTGTTGTCACAGGATTGTCACTTTTCCATCCAACATTCATCAGTAAGATCATAACACTGAACTTTTTTATTACTAAAGTTAATGTAGTTTATGAGGTATTGTATATATGAATTCAGTGGTTTATGAAGAGTTACAGAGAGTCGATTTCATTCAAGGCATGTAAATTATAGGGGCTCATAAACCAGCATGGTTTACTGATCAGTGAGTTTTATACCTTTCACCTTAATTGCCATGTAGTAATGTATTTCTGCCATGTTTTTTTCTTTTGAAAAACAAATTTGATTGATGTTTTGAAACCAGCAGGCATAGATATGAAAATGTTTGTGAGAACAGCATGCCATAAACTTACTTTCACTCATAAATAGTTATATATTCCATTATGTTTTTATAAATTCTTCATGATTAGGAAAAGTATGTAGTTCATTATTGGATATGAAAAATTATTGGTAAAGTTCTTTTAAAAAGGAAAGAAAAATCAAGAGGAGGCATTGTGTCATATAATATTGCAAAGGAAGAAAATGCATTATTAGAATGAACTTACCTCTTTATTGCAAATGCCTAAGTTCTTGCACCAGCAGAAAGATCAAAACAGGAAATCTTGGCTGATCGGTCATGTCCGTCTATCCACCTGTCCTCCACCAGGCGGCTCAGGGTTTAAGTGTCCATTCAGCTCTCATTCAGTCCCTATCAATTGTCCTGTGAAGATTGATTTCCTGTGTGAAGTTTTGGCTGCATTTTTTCCAGTTGTTTATGGTATTGTCCCTTGATTTTGATTTCCTGTATTTAGTATGTCTTCAGTTTCTCATCTTAAGCTGTACTGTTCCTTTTTACCTGTATTAAAAGGAAAACCTCTTGATAACTGTGGAGGTATCATGAGGTAAAACCTGATGATATCTTCACAGACTCTTTACAGTGCATCAGAACAAGAGGCATTATTTTAGAGCCGTCAGTTATGAAGAAGGAAAGCTTTTAAAGTGAGATGAGTAGAATAACACTGCATAACCTACATGCAACTGTGTGAGAGTCACATCAGATGAGAATCGGTTATAAACTAGCATAGATCTTTGTGTTAAATACATGTTAGGAAAGGAAAGAAGAAGCAAGAAAGTACCCCATTAATAAAGAACATTATATCCAGCAAGTATTATGTACTGGAGAATGATTGAAGCGGTCCAGGAAACCCTGAAATACCTAGTCTTAAGACCAGGTAGAAGGGGGGGGGGGGACTTTTCTGAGGGACAATTTACACTCATGATTTTGTCACTTAGTCTTTCCCACCATTGGGCCAAACATTTTTAACATTTATTATATTTTGTCAGTCATGTTTTTATATATAGGTAAGAGGGGGAGTATAACAACAATGGTGGGCTACAGTCATTTGATGACAATGCCCACTCTTGATACCTGAAAGGTTTGTATCTGGAGTGCTGAATCAAAAGATGTGGTCTGTCCAACCTAAAGATTTAGTAAATAAATAAAATAAATGAATGATTATATGTTCAAATTGACATACTCTATAAATATAGGTTAAATTGTACATGATTTAATGTTCGAATTGAGAGGAAAATGTTTGAAATCCTGGATGAATTACTCCTACAGGCTAGTATCAAAATATCCAGGGTTAGTATCCTGTTTGAAATCATAAGCAAAAAAGAATCATGCATGAATACTTTGTCATTTCAAAATTCAGTGTGTCATTACAGAGAAGAATGTATATTGTTCTGCTGTTCATTCATATGTTAGCAGTGATCAAAAGCTTATAAAGTGGTTGGTTTCATATTATAGCCTGTCATCTAAGTACCTTTATTATCAAGAAAATACCTGCACTTTTAATATAAATTAATGAATTTCATTACAAAAAATTAATTTCTTATTTACATTAATGCTATGGTTGGGGAAGGAGACCTAAGAGAGGTTAATATACTGTAATATGGCACAGAATTCCTGTTATACATTACTTGACTGATGTATAGGTTACTGATAGATAATTGTGGATTAACATGATGAATAATGTTTTGACCTGTATGGTTTCTAATGTCCTAAATTTGATTACCTCCAATTTCTTCTTGACTTATATTAACAATTTCATTAGTGTACTTTTCCTCTTCCAGACAATGGCGCTCCATCAGTTGTTGTTCACACTTCAGTTCCATTTGGTAAGGCATATGTGGAGGAGACACCAGACAACGTAAAACCATTAATTATGAAGAAAGTTCAAGAGTTATTCCCCGAGTGGCCAGAACCAACTTATGTAAAGTGCCAAAAATGGAGATTCTCACAGGTGTGTATGATTTTTTAACATTATTTTTGTCCACTTGTGAAGCTGAGACCATCAGATTTAAATTTGTAAGCATTGGTTAGTGACCTGCCTGTTGGTATGTTGAACAATTTGCCTGTTCTTTGGTTATCTACAGGAAGGGACATGAGCTTTGGTAAGCAGGAGCCCTTCTTATTATTGCGGGTTGTAGCAGCGCCAGTATTACTGTATTTGTCGTGTAACTGGTGCTTTTACTGATTGTAGTTTTTCTTTGACTTTGTATAAGACGAAGTGTCAGACTGTACTTTGTCCCCGCCTGTGAGCTTGCCGTTGAAGAAATTATGGCTGAGTGACTTTCTCATTCTAGTTCCTTGCCTTTGACCCATGATGCCTTACTTGAATGATCACAGAAAGTTTGAACAACTGAATATACTGATGATGAAATACAGCATTGAAGTTTATTTCAGAAGATCTGGTATCATCGATAAAAACTTGCACCAATTTAGGTGTGATTCCAATAGTAAATTATTTGTTAGAGAATGTTAAAGATAGTGATAGTCCTTCCACAGTAAATGCATGGCACTTTTTTTTATCTGTTTCAGGTAACGTCTGCTTATCCTGGGCTGCCTGGCTGTGTATCTTTAGCGGATGGTTTAGTTATTGGAGGTGATGGGTTTACCCATTCCAACATGGATGGTTGTATAGAGTCAGCTAAGTCTATAGTAGATGTCGTAGTTCAGTATCTTAAAAAGGGGTCTTAGTGTTTCTTAATATTTTAATAGTATAGTATATTCACACACCCCAAAAAGTCTGTTATATAATGAAGTATCAATTGTGAATGCCTTCTTACACAATATAATGTAGTGTATCTACCTTTCTTAGATCTAGAATGTTCATAAGTTTTTGTTGCAATGTTTATATTAAAATTCAAAGATTCTGTCTGTATTATTTTTGTGTACCTTTAAGGGCAAAAATTGAGCCAGATTGTACTGTTAGCTGAACCTTTTAATTACTTTTTAGGCATTTTTATTTATTTTTTATTAAGTTTTTAATTTTATTTATTTAGTTTTATTTATTTTCATTTTTTTACTAGTTTGTTTCAACAAAGGAATGGTAAAGAAAATGGGAATGAGAAAAGATTTAGGGACAAGAGTGTATCTTTCAGATCTAGTAATATAAGTATATCCTTAAGGCACTGAGATAGCATCAAATTATTTTGCTCTCAGATGAGATTCGCCAAGTGTTGCCACTTTAAAAGTCCACAAAAGAAGAAGAAGAAAAAAAAAGAATGGAGCTAGATATAAATCTTGCTCTGTCTCAAAACTTCAGCTCATCACGGGCCGGTAGCTCAACCCTCCTGTATATTTCATGAAATTCCATCTGCAACTTTTGGTATATTTTGTGGCTGGATGGAAAAGCATAAACAGTTATTCATGGTTGATTACATAACTTCCTCCTTAAGTCATTAGCAGAGTTAGTTAAATTGTACAGTATATATAAGGCTGCATTGTGAAGATTATACAATATTATGAATGAAAGAATTTGTGGAATCACATGTCCAAACCATCTCAAATATTGAGATGGTGTGGACATGTGATGTGAACAGATGAGGAAGAGTCAGGCCTAAAAGCAGCACATAAGGAAGGCCCGGGAAATCATGGAAAAAGAGAATAGATGAAGACTCAGACATGATGGGAGGTCAGACAGAAATTGCACAGGATAATAGAGAAAATTTATTTAACATCTAACTCTGTAAATGGAACAGCTAACATGAAATTGCTTATGATGATGGCAGCGATGTGGGAGGGATGTAATTGCCATGTACAGTATTCAAAATCTTGAATTATGGTGGCAAATTATTTCTGTTGAAGTTTATTGAAGTTTACTGCCTTTTACATTATTATTGGTTAGTTAGTTTAACCATACTAACATGTAACATGATTGCAAACGGTAGGAAATTATTTTGTTTATGTATATTGTTTTTCCTATTAACACATGAATAGTTTTTGTAACATAAATCTAGTTTTTCGTGTAATACACCTATCATATGAATGCCCATGTTGAGGAGCATGGTATAATTCATTGGATTTTTTTGTGAATGAAGTATTTTTTATCATAACATTGTCATGTTACATGAGAAGGTATAGGACCATGCAGATATTTTTCTTCAAAAACAGTTGAAATATTCATGGTTTGTATGTTTATATACATTATTGATATCTGCATTTGTTATATAATTATTTTCTTAAATTCTAGTGAATGTATTGTTGCCTAATTCTAAAGCATTCCAAAGTATATAAGATTCGGAATTCATTCAAGGCCATAGCTTAATGTACATTGGGATTTTTTTAATCCTCTGGTTTTCTCTATTTTAGCTTTTGTTTTTAAGCAGTTATTGGTATGCAAAGACAGCTGTCTCAAGTGCCTTTGCGCCTTTTACAGTGATCTGTAGAAGGTATTGAGAGTTCTTTGCAGTGTCCTTTCAGTGCAATACTGAATTGGTTTCTACCTTTGACTTTACTTTTCATCCTAATATTCTCTTCTTATTCAGGAATAAATCTTTCAGGTGGGTTATATGAGAGTTTATTGATAACACAGATCTTTTTAAAGTACTTTACAATAGTGATAAAGGTAATGTAATTCTCTTTTTTTTTTACACCCCTCCCAAAAACTCTATTTGGGTTCTTCAGAAACCAGTTATGGTATTTCTTTGAAAGTGTACAGAGTGGCCATAGGTATGCCAAACAGCACAAATCATGCGTAGCCAATGCAAGTAAGTAAAAGTCACTGCAAAAAGCATAAGAATGAACATTTAGAAGAGTATAATCTCAACAACAAGTAGCTGAGCTAAATCGTATACTGTACTCTACTGTATTACAGGTTTGCTCAAACCTTTATAAGATGTAATGATGCAGTTTGATCGTATGGAATGTGAAATTTGAGAAGGACTTTTCAGATGACCAAAAGATACTGTGGTATAAGAAGCTATGAATATGGCCAAATTATTTTACTTCTTTTCTTTAACAATGTTGGCAAATATAAGTTTAGGATTTTCATAGGTACTGTAGTATTACTAGTAATGTCTTTTGTTTTTCATGATTTTATGAATATAATTGTAATCCAGTAGTATCACTGGATTCTTCCTTGATTCACAAAGTCTGATTTCCCGTATTCCTTAGATTATTTGGAAGTTGTAATTTATTGAATAAGATCTAGTCAGTTGCACTGAACAGACCCTTTGGGATAGCCATATGAGAGTTAATGTTAAATTAGCAGTCTGGTTAACTCATTTAATAATAAAAGAAACATATACAGTCATCCCTATTTATGACACAGTTGAATTGTGGAACATTATTGTAGAGTAGTTTCATAGCAGTAAATTTAATTTTTCTTAGCTAGAATATTTTCAAATTACGTGTTTATGCACCATTAACGAACTTAGTATAGGGAGATACCCTGTTAATACAACAAATACATTACTGTATAAAGGTAAAGTACCAGCAGAGCACAAGTGCCAGCACGTCACACAGCCATAACACCTGCGTATTCGTGATTACAGTAATGTACAACTATTTCGTCATTATCATAACCATCATCATTTGTTCTTTGCTAAGTCCATGGTACTTTCAACTTCCGCATGAAGGTTTAGCATCCACATTATTGAAGTGAATGTATTGCTTGTCAGGAGAGGCATTATATCCTGAATACTGTTTTAGTTCTGTGAGTTTGCAAGTTTTTTCTCCCCTGGGCACCTCTCCTGAGTAACTAGCAAATGATTAGGTGAGTAAATGAATCCTTTCATGGTTTTGAATCACAGACCAAAGCAGTAAGATATTAACACTATCCCTCTAAGGTATTTCCCACCGTCATGCAGTGATTCACTGAAAGTGTGACAATTGCCAACAATTTATTTGTGTCTTGTACAAGCAAGTTACCCATGAACATATTCACCAGTGGCCAATAAATTAATATGATTTATGTTTGCAAATGGTTGTAAAATAAACACAGTATTTGTTACCAACCAGATTCATCTAAAACAGTTAAGAAAATATTGCCCCTTTTGTCAGAATGGAAAGTCTCATGAACTTCAAACCTGATGTACACATCATTTTATTCTTTAGATAGATGCTTGTTAGAAAAATCTCATTGTACATTATTTTGTAAAAGTTTTTCATTGCTTTCATATTTTCTAAAAATTTTGTTGTATTAACTTCACAAAAATTTATCTGGTCATAGAATATGCTGTTGAAAATGATTCAAGATCAGTGTTTTCTTATTTTTATCTGCTTTTGAGATATTTTCATGCTCAAATTTTTCCAAAACTTATTTCTACTGTAGGGTGTCCTTTAAGAAAGATATCTAATCTGTTTTCGTCAGGATCAAAAAAGTGAATAATTTTTCTATTTTTCCATCACAGAAATGAGCAAGTAATATGTTTTAAAGGGAAATTTTTTTCCCTGTGAACAATTGCATTTCCTAATACTTTAGCTCAATAAAAGTGTTTTCATTTCAACACCTGTATCCCCTTGCTTTGAATTAGACCCATTACCTTTTTAATTATTCATATTTATTGTCTACTTCTCTCACCTTTCTCTAGCTATTATTGTTTTGATATGAAAAAATGAATTCTCTTTAGTTCCCATTCACTTGGTGATTGTTTAGTACTAATTATGATGTCAATGAAACTGCTGTACATTAAACACTTGTACACACGCCCTGTTTATTAATGTGGACAGTGAACAAAAATTCTGTTGATTCATGATGAAACCGGAAAGTACAGCATGGTACAGTCTGATTACATCAATAATAATGCTAAGTGAATATCAGAAGGTATTTTTTTTTAATTTGCACCTAAATATAAGCCAGATTTTTTATGCTTTATTGATGAAAATGAGTGAAGGATGTGAGTGCAATCCACGTACGTACGGTGTTGTAAACTGTGGAAATCATAGATCCTTATAGCTATTGTTAATCAGAACGTGTATACATAAGTTATGCGACAGCTTAGGCTACACACGTTCCCCTAGATCTGACAGTTGTGAGAGCACCGTAATATTTGGTGTATTATTGGATACACTGACCGGCATGACAAGAATGGACATTTCTCTGGCAGATTATAAGTGGGCTGAGTGGAATAACAGGGAAAGGTAAAACTGGGAGAAATAATTACAGACTAGAATAATCACATTGTTTCGGAACAGGAAGTAATTATGACTTGCTCTCTCTCTCTCTCTCTCTCTCTCTCTCTCTCATAGGCCTTCTATTCTGTGAAATGTTGCTTTGCAAGTAAATGTGATTAAAGGATAATTCAGGCATATATACTACATTGAATATTTTATATAAACATGATTTACATACGTATATATTTAAATATTATATATATATATATATATATATATATATATATATATATATATATATATATATATATAGCAAATATTTCTTTCTGAAGTAGCAGTTACCTTTATCCGTACGGGAGTCATGACGGTAGTGTTCATTTTATGCAGGTGATACCGCCCTCCGTGCTATTACTGCTATCTCAAAGAGCCGTTGTGGCACGTGTACAGTACTGTAGGCTAGGTAGCCGTAGCTAGGAGCATTAATCATACGGATAAATCACATAATGTGTAAAAACAATCACTTTCTAATCTCTTGTTTCTCTCTATCCTTCGATTATTTAATGGAGACAGATTAATTTTGTGGGTTGGTGGTGAGACAATTTGTTTCGAGTGTGTTGTATGGGCGTTTCTTTGGCGATTGTTGCTCTCTTAGTGATGAGGTAGATGATTGTGTTTTATTTTGTCATCACACTAGTAAAAACTTTATCTTTCCTGTCAACAATAATAGGTTGTATAGGCCTAATGATTGTGTTAGTGCTCGGACCCAGCTAGGCCTAATAGTTTCAATGTAGCTATTCATCTCATTTTAGTGATAGGTTGGTTTAAAACAAGCTTTGTTGATGTTTATTAAAGATATGGAAAGCAGAGCTATAGAGACCTTTGAGGCAAAAACCCCATTATGTCATGGTAATATTTATAATTTAGTAATCAAAGGTTTTTGTAGCGTGAAAGTGGAAAGGTTCAGTTGAACAAAACGTTTGCACAACGTAAAATCAAACAAAACCATGGCACGTAAGAGGTGTATTTTTAAAAAAATATTGAAAATATCTGTCTTAGTTTTATATGTGAAAGAATTGAATTCCCCATAGATGGAAAACTTATTTGTAAAGTACAAACTGGCAGTCTGTATTCGGTAAACATAATTCAAGGTTTATAAATTAGTGTTTGTCCATGGGTTTATATTCTCGTGTGTGCACAGAACCTTAGTTGAGTTCCAATCGCCATGGATCATGCTAAGAATAATATTGAAATGCGATACGTCGCCAGCTCATTTCATCAGTTTACTTCTATAACATTCTTCATGATTTCAGCTTCAAGGTTTTTCGTAATTTGGAGTCATTATTAGGTTAGGTTAAAGGAAAACAAAGATTATTATGTTCATCATCACGTGAATTCGGTCTCAAAGAATCAAGTGGTTTTCTTGTGGTTCGTTGGTGTTGCTGACGGCCATAAGTAACACTAACGTGGTAGCATCAGTAATACATTTGTAACCAAATGGTTTCATTTTCGTTTCGTCAGTTTTATCGAAGTGTCATAACGCGTCTAACTTTCAGACAAAAAAGAAAACAAAATTCAATGCTTAGTCATCATGAAGTTCTTCGTGCAAGCAAAGTTTGAAAATCGTGGGCCATTTTTAAGGTAAAAAATGAATCGTTTGAGAGATTTTTTTTACCTCACTGATAGCCTATAAGGCCAGGCGTAATGACTCAATGGCAGTTGTTCATGTTTTCATTGCAACAAAAACCAAATTACTGTCGTATGGGTAACTGTAAGCCCGTGCGTCGTGTATTCAAATCGCTAAAAATGGCGGAAGAAGGTTTAACCGAGAACGGAAATCAAATTTACAAGTCTGCTGCCAAGTTACCCAAAACGACCATAACGTGAGTATAGATAATGTCAGTTAGGTCTAGTATATATTATTTTTGAGTGTGACATGCTCACACCTACGCAGGATATATGTATGCTCATGTGTAGCTAGGTTATTAACATCTTATCCGGAAGAAAGGTGAAAGGAGGAGGCTAGGTTACTTATCGTCGTCAAAGAACATTTTTATGGCATATTTATGGGGGTGTTTTTCTACATTTTGCTTGCTTTCAAACTTTGGATTGTGGTCCAGTCGATTCTGTATAAATCGGCACATACAGTTCATCAAAAGCAAAACAAATGGGCATTTTTGTTTTATATACCAAGCAGTTTAGTATAGAAAGATTGTTTTCACGAAGTAAAACACCTCTGGTATTATTTCATTTTAAACTTTTATTTGATATTTGGAGTTTTTATGCTGTGAGCTACAGTCTCCTCAACATGATTAGCAAGAAACTCGTGCTCAAGGCTTTCGCAAATTCAGTTACTGAAATATGTACCGACTTTTATGTTAGTATTCATTTTAATGTGTCTGGCACTGAACATGGCGCTCATGGGATTGGTACGGTATTTATGTAAAACTGCAACGAAGAAACATAATATTTTCAAGCCCAAATTGTGGTAATTGTTTAAATTAAAATTTTATTCTCCATTCTACTGGCGATTAAGAATTACTGTGATTAGTTGCTGGTTCCAGGCTTGATATGTTTCAAGGTGTAACATGTTTATTTCAGTTGTGGTTTTGAGTAAAAAGTATATACATACACATACACATATACATATATAATGTATGTGTATATGTATATATATATATATATATATATATATATATATATATATATATATATAATGTGTGCATGTTTGTATATTATATAATCCTACCTATCTGTAAGCAATCGTAGTTCCAGTTTTAGCCCCATTATGTAGATGTTGATGATAAAGTGGCCTATATGACATTCTTTTGATGTCACATGCACTGTCTTTGGTCGTAGTATTGAATAGAATAATATGAATTTCTCAGATATGATTTACTGGATGTGTTTGGACACCTGCTACAGAACTATATTTATGGATAGGAAAATCTCTGCAATAAATCTACAATTGTCAGAGGTACAGGTATGCGTAATGTGCACGTATATTTAGATATGTGGCTGTTCTCGTGTTTGTGTGTATGTGTATATATATATACATACATACACACCAATATATACATATATATATACACACATTATATATATATGTATGTGTATGTATGTATGTGTGTATGTATGTATGTATATATATATATATATATATATATATATATATATATATATATATATATATATATATATATATATATATATATAGCCTATATGTGTGTGTTTTTTTCAAATGCACGCATTCATTATACAGTGGATTAACTTAACAATTTCACTAATGTATTCATCTTCTATACAGTATCCCTGGAGTTACTATGTTACACATACAGTTTTATCATTTGTGTAAATACTGTTAGTGCCTTTGGAGAAGAAAAATAAATCCAGAAAAAGTGGGATAGTGTATTAATTTCAAATCAGTCCGTTGGTTATCGAGCTCCGTTATGAAGCATTGCCGATTGCGCTAGGCTAATGTTGCTTGTTTCAACGGCTGGTAATGGCTTATTATACATTTATGTCTCCAACCACGGTGGGACGTTGGAACCTTATGCTCAACTCTCGTTAATTTTAGAGTGGTTTGAGTGTATGAACTTTTATTATTGTCATTTGTGTAAATATGGCTGTCAGTATGTGTGTGTTGGGTTTTAGAATATTCTATTTTTTGCAAATGTTTCACATCTTTCTATTGTGTAATAAAGCTTAAATATTTCGTGTTTGGTTATTTAGTGATATCCTACGATATGGAAGTGGGGAATACATTTTGTAATGTATTTTTTCCTTACATTATCATGATGTTTGAATGACCTGCATGGTATATGATCATGTTTTCATGACGAAGTGAACATTCTTCTGTGGAGTCAATTTATTTATATAGTTACAATGTTTCTGTAGTGACGAAAGCAAAGTTTTGTCTCGGGGGGAATGAAGGAAAGTGGTATTCAGTCCTAAAGGACGCATTAAACTCTCCTCTTGATAAAGGAGCGAGTAAAGGAATCAGGTTAAGATACTGTATATACTAGCTGACCTACCCAGTGTTGCCGGGAAAACTGAATGACAGTCTGCGTGTAGGGCGAGGGAATAGGGATAGGAAAGGGGGAGAAAGAGGGGGAGGAGTTTGTGTCAGTTCTGCTTTTTTCATGCGAACGTTCACCCTTCGAACAGTCATGTGTGAACTGACAGGCATTACTGTGGTGATTGACCCTTCTATCATGATATTACTGTACTGTCTGTACCTTTTATCCAGGTATTACTGTGATGACTGTCCCTTTTACCCAGGTATTGCTGTGATGACTCCCTTTTATCCAGAAATTACTGTGGTGACTGTCCCTTTTATCCAGGTGTTACTATTCTGTCTGTCCCTTTTATCCAGACTATGGTGACTGTCCATTTTATCCAGGTAGTAGTGTGGTGACTGTCCCTTTTATTCAGGTAGTGGTGTGGTGACTGTCCCTTTTATCTAGGTATTACTGTGGTGACTGTCCCTTTTATTCAGGTAGTGGTGTGGTGACTGTCCCTTTTATTCAGGTAGTGGTGTGGTGACTCCCTTTTATCTAGGTATTACTGTGGTGACTGTCCCTTTTATTCAGGTAGTGGTGTGGTGACTGTCCCTTTTATATGGTGACTGTCCCTTTTATTACTGTGGTGACTGTCCCTTTTATCCAGGTAGTAGTGTGGTGACTGTCCCTTTTATCCAGGTAGTAGTGTGGTGACTGTCCCTTTTATCCAGGTAGTAGTGTGGTGACTGTCCCTTTTATCCAGGTAGTAGTGTGGTGACTGTCCCTTTTATCCATAGTGTGGTGACTGTCCCTTTTATCCAGGTAGTAGTGTGGTAACAAACCCTTTTATCCAGGTAGTAGTGTGGTGACTGTCCCTTTTATCCAGATAGTAGTGTGGTGACTGTCCCTTTTATCCAGGTAGTAGTGTGGTGGCTGTCCCTTTTATCCAGGTAGTAGTGTGGTGACTGTCCCTTTTATCCATGTATTACTGCAATGTCTTTCATCTTTGAACAGGTATTACTGTACTGTGTGCCACCTTTAACCAAGTATTACTGTACAGTCTGTCCCTTTTATCCAGGTATTAGTGTGGTGACAGCCCCATTTATCCATTTGAGCAGTTATTACTGTGGTGACTGAAAAGTATTTTCAGTAATATATTGCTGTGGTCTTGAGTACATGAAATGGGGTATGATAAACCCGTGAGTTTATTTACCATATAAGTTACAAGGGAAGTGGGGACGGTTGAAACCTACCCTGTTATCTAAGTTGGGTCAAATGATGGCCATGTGCCAAATTTTATCAAGATAGGTCAAGCGGTTCGGATTTCTATAGCGCACAGTTACAAATATACATACAAACGTTCACTTTTATATATAGGATATACAGTATATAGCCTATATATATAATATATATATGTGTATATGTGTGTATGAATATATGTATGTAAGTTTTTTGAAAATCTCTCTTGGTCAGTATTTTTGGGCAGTAATAATAGTAATAATAATAATATGCGTGTCCGTCACGAGAATGTCATCCATAGATATTCACAAAAATAGCCCTGAATATTTGTGTGTGTGTGTCACAGTTCTTTCTTACGTAAAAACTCAGTTTGACGATGATGTAAAAATCAGTTTGACGATGATGATGTAAAAATCAGTTTGACGATTACGTAAAAACTCTGGTTGACGATGACGTAAAAACTCTGGTTGACGATGACGTAAAAACTCTGGTTGACGATGATGTAAAAACTCAGGTTGACGATGATGTAAAAACTCAGTTTGACGGTGATGTAAAAACTGGTTGACGATGATGTAAAAACTCAGGTTGACGATGATGTAAAAACTCAGTTTGACGGTGATGTAAAAACTGGTTGACGATGATGTAAAAACTCAGTTTGACGATGATGTAAAAACTCAATTTGACGATGATGTAAAAACTGGTTGACGATTATGTAAAAACTCAGGTTGACGATGATGTAAAAACTCAGTTTGACGATGATGTAAAAACTGGTTGACGATGATGTAAAAACTCAGTTTGACGGTGATGTAAAAACTGGTTGACGATGATGTAAAAACTCAGTTTGACGATGATGTAAAAACTGGTTGACGATGATGTAAAAACTCAGGTTGACGATGATGTAAAAACTCAGGTTGACGATGATGTAAAAACTCAGTTTGACGATGATGTAAAAACTCAGTTTGACGATGATGTAGAAACTCAGGTTGACGATGATGTAAAAACTCAGGTTGACGATGATGTAAAAACTCAGGTTGACGATGATGTAAAAACTCAGTTTGACGATGATGTAAAAACTCAGGTTGACGATGATGTAGAAACTCAGTTTGACGGTGATGTAAAAACTCAGGTTGACGATGATGTAAAAACTCAGGTTGACGATGATGTAAAAACTCAGGTTGACGATGATAAAAGCTCAGGTTGCGATGATGTAGAAACTCAGTTTGACGGTGATGTAAAAACTCAGTTTGACGATGATGTAAAAACTCAGGTTGACGATGATGTAAAAACTCTTGTTGACGATGATGTAAAAACTCAGGTTGACGATGATGTAAAAAAACTCAGGTTGACGATGATGTAATAACTCAGGTTGACGATGATGTAAAAACTCAGGTTGACGATGATGTAAAAACTCAGGTTGACGATGATGTAGAAACTCAGTTTGACGGTGATGTAAAAACTCAGTTTGACGATGATGTAAAAACTCAGGTTGACGATGATGTAAAAACTCAGGTTGACGATGATGTAAAAACTCAGTTTGACGATAATGTAAAAACTCAGGTTGACGATGGTGTAAAAACTCAGGTTGACGATGATGTAAAAACTCAGGTTGATGATGATGTAAAAACTCAGTTTGACGATGATGTAAAAACTCAGGTTGACGATGGTGTAAAAACTCAGGTTGACGATGATGTAAAAACTCTGGTTGACGATGATGTAAAAATCAGTTTGACGATGACGTAAAAACTCAGGTTGACGATAATGTAAAAGTTTGGTTGACGATGATGTAAAACTCAGGTTGACGATGACGTAAAAACTCAGTAAAAGTTTGACGATGATGTAAAACTCAGGTTTGATGTAAAAATCAGTTTGATGATGACATAAAAACAGGTTCAGTTTGGTTGACGATGATGCAAAAACTCAGGTTGACGATGATGTAAAAACTCAGGTTCAATAATGTAAAAAGTTTGATGTTGCGATGATGTAAAAACTCAGGTTGATGATAATGTAAAATGTTTGGTTGACGATGATGTAAAAACTCAGGTTGACGATGGTGTAAAAACTCTGGTTCGATGATGTAAAAACTCAGTTTGATGATGATGTAAAAACTCAGGTAAAAACTCAGGTTGACGATGATGTAAAAACTCAGTTTGACGATGATGTAAAAACTCTGGTTGACGATGATGTAAAAACTCTGGTTGACGATGATGTAAAAACTCAGTTTGATGATGATGTAAAAACTCAGGTTGACGATGGTGTAAAAACTCAGGTTGACGTGATGTGTAAAAACTCAGGTTGATGATGATGTAAAAACTCAACGATGATGTAAAAACTCTTGTTGGCGATGATGTAAAAACTCAGGTTGACGATAATGTAAAAAGTTTGGTTGACAATGATGTAAAACTCAGGTTGACGATGACGTAAAAACTCAGGTTGATGGTAATGTAAAAAGTTTGGTTGACGATGATGTAAAAACTCAGGTTGACGATGATGTAAAAATCAGTTTGACGATGACATAAAAACTCAGGTTGACAATAATGTAAAAAGTTTGGTTGACGATGATGTAAAAACTCAGGTTGATGATGATGTAAAAAGTTTGGTTGACGATGATGCAAAAACTCAGGTTGACGATGATGTAAAAATTCAGGTTGACGATAATGTAAAAAGTTTGGATGACGATGATGTAAAAACTCAGGTTGATGATAATGTAAAAAGTTTGGTTGACGATGATGTAAAAACTCTGGTTGACGGTGGTGTAAAAACTCTGGTTGACGATGATGTAAAAACTCAGTTTGATGATGATGTAAAAACTCAGGTTGACGATAATGTAAAAACTCAGGTTGACGATGATGTAAAAACTCAGTTTGACGATGATGTAAAAACTCTGGTTGACGATGATGTAAAAACTCAGTTTGATGATGATGTAAAAACTCAGGTTGACGATGGTGTAAAAACTCAGGTTGACGATGGTGTAAAAACTCAGGTTGACGATGATGTAAAAACTCAGTTTGACGATGATGTAAAAACTCTTGTTGACGATGATGTAAAAACTCAGGTTGACGATGATGTAAAAATCAGTTTGACGATGACGTAAAAACTCAGGTTGACGATAATGTAAAAAGTTTGGTTGACGATGATGTAAAAACTCAGGTTGACGATGACGTAAAAACTCAGGTTGACGATGATGTAAAAACTCAGGTTGACAATGAAGCTGTGTTGCTATTGTGACAATAATCAACCATCAAGAATTTTATGTCCCGTCATTTAAACAAATTTTTCCCGTTGAACGTTAATTTTACGCCCACTTTGAGGAGAAAAATAGCGAAAGAGGTCACACTGTTAATGGAATCTAGATATAAGCTGATTTGCGTGCATTTACACACCAGTAATCAGTACGGCTTTATTGTTGCATATGTGAACTGATATTTCCAGGAAATATTATTTTGTCTCGGTGATGCAAATGGGTGTGTTATGTCATCCACATTTGCGTGGAGGAGGTCTGCGTGTCTCTGTGCTGTCCACGTGACCAATCGAGCTTCATCTGTTATTTTGTCCAGTGTGACGCAATTTTTCTTCTTCTTCTTCTTCTTCTTCTTCTTCTTCTTCTTCTTCTTCTTCTTCTTCTTCTTCTTCTTCTTTCCCGCGGAAATCGTTTACGCACTGCCCCAGGAGCAAGAGTCCGTGATGGCCAGGACCCACTAAGTGGGTCCTGGTGCTGGCATAAGGCCATCTAGCTTAACAACAGTAGCGGAAATCTTAGTACAACATTACAGTATACTCTCTCGGTTCTCACGGGGCGGCAGAAAATGGCGGGGGGAGAGGGTTGGGTGTGGGGGTGGGGGAAAGCAAGGGGCCGGGTTTAAATCAAGGATTCGAGTCCAGAGGGGTAAACCAGGCTTCTCTGTATACCTTTAACACCAATGTACTACGTTTACAGACAGCCTTCAGGAAGTGTATACACGCTCTTCAGAATTTGATGGCAATTAAATCAGTTAGTTTTAATGAACTAACGTTTTTATTTAAATTTATATATATATATATATATTATATATATATATATATATATATATATATATATATATATATATATATATATATATATATACACACATATATACATGTATATATATACATGTATATATATGTATGTATATATATATATATATATATATGTATATATATATATATATATATATATATATATATATATATATATATATATATATATATATATATATATATATATATATATATATATATATATATATATATATATATATATATATATATATATATATATATATATATATATATATATATGAGCTTTCTGTTGAAGTCAGTGGCATTATCTACAGAGACTGTTTTCCTTTAGACTTTTAATCGGTGTATAGCCTACTTCTTTTTCTCTTCAAGCAAGCTTCTCAGAAAAAATGTAAATGGAAAGAAACGTGAATAATTTTTCCTTATTCCTGAGAAGTTAGCCAGAAGAGAGAATGATAAGAATGATATATATATATATATATATATATATATATATATATATATATATATATATATATTTATATTTATATATTGTGTTTTCTTTCTCGAGTTTATTCCAGGTCAGAGTTCATATAAAAAACTGAATCAAAATATTAAATCTCGTGCCTCTGGCAGGGTCATGTTTCAGACAAGTTGACGTATGCGCATGTGCGTATTTCTAAGCGAATTCTCACTGTAGTTGTTCCATTTCATTATGTCCATTCCAGCGAATATATTTAAAGACTCGGAATCCAGACAGCTGGTAGATTCACCATCAGGCCAAACTAGGAGTTGGTGTCCCGTTGGGCGGTAGTGCCGTCAGTGCACCTCACGTGGTGCACTGTAGGCATTATTTAAGGTTCTTTGCAGCGTCCCTTCGGCCCCCAGCTGCAACCCCTTTCATTCTTTTTACTGTGCCTCTGTTCATATTCTCATGATTCCATCTTACTTCCACCCTCTCCTGATAACTGTTTCATAGTGCAACTGCTTTGAGGTTTGCATCCTGTTACGCCTTTCAGACCTTTTTAATGTTAGTTTCCATTTCAGCGCAGAATGACCTCACAGGTCGCAGCACTTGGCTTTTGGCCAAAATCCTCAATTCCGCTCTATTCCAGGAGCTTGTGTTTTTCGAAGCTCACCCGGTTAAACCGCTATGTCAGGTACCTCTTATACAATAGTAGTTACTATTCTACTGTGACTACTATTGTACTAATACAAAGGTAAAGTAGCCAGCGCGATGCTTAAAAAAGAATTACTATTCACCCAGGAAGCGCCAGGATTATCAGAGCACGGACACTTTACCGCACCTTTCATTTGCATACAAGACAAAAGAATCCCATTCGGCCAGGGGTTGTCCATAGAAAGGTCCATATGCTGCTTATGAATATGACAGAGGACACGGAACGTTGCCTGTGGCATGGGGGGAATAAATGAATATTATTATATATATGTATATATATATATATATATATATATATATATATATATATATATATATATATATATATATATAGCCTATATATAAATTTCTTACTCAAATCAGGGTCGAAGATAAGTTAAGTATACCTTAGTTTAACCAGATCACTGAGCTGATTAACAACTCTCTTACGGTCGAACCAGGTCATTTCAATTGAAAGGCAAGGGCGCTGCCCACTAGGCCATACAAATCGTAAAAGAACTTGGAACCTGGGTGCTACTGCACCCAGGTTCCAACTTCTTTTATGACATGTATGGCCTAGTGGGCAGCTCCCTTGCCTTTGAAGTAGCACTCAGGTTCCAACTTCTTTTATGGCTTGTATGGTCTAGTGGGCAGCGCCCTTGCCTTTGAATGAGCACTCAGGTTCCAACTTCTTTTATGACATATATGGCCTATTGGGCAGCACCCTTGCCTCTCAATTGAAAGACCTGGGTTCAATCCTGATGCGAGTCAGAAATTTATTTCTATTCCACACGTGATTGTTTGTTGATCATTTCAAATTATATATATATATATATATATATATATATATATATATATATATATATATATATATATATATATATATATATATATATATATATATATATATATATATATATATATATATTCATATACACAGGAGCTCATCAGCAGCTTTTAACCTTCCAACAATTATTGCTTCTTTCACCTATATCTTTACAGCATTTTTGCATCTCTTGAATATTAGGCTACTCCTCTCCAAAATGTACTTCTTAACCTCTCTGTGTACCTCCTATCACTTGCGAATAGCGGGTTTTTCACTAACCTATTTTCTGTTCTTTCCACAAGACCAAACCATCTTAAAACATTATCATGTACTTTTACTACCAGTGTATTTAACGAACTGTTATATGCTTGGACGATAAGCATAGATGAAACATATAAACTATATGTTTTAATACTGTATCTAGAAATCCCATTTGTTCCTGACTTCGTACATAATGCAAGTTCTGAGTTTTGGGGCACGATAAATGAAAACATTACCAGAAACGAATTTTTTAAATTAAAATTTCCAATTTTTTTCATTATATTCCATGCAGCAAATTCTTGCGATTTTACAAGTGTGATATTATTATACTGACAATTATTTATTAAGCGGTGATTCATCCTGACATTCAATAATTTTTGATAGC
The DNA here is from genome assembly GCF_040412425.1 of Macrobrachium rosenbergii. NCBI lineage: Eukaryota > Metazoa > Arthropoda > Malacostraca > Decapoda > Palaemonidae > Macrobrachium > Macrobrachium rosenbergii. The sequence goes on along the minus strand of NC_089750.1, from coordinate 4,424,897 downwards.
TCTTTAATCACAATGTTTGCCTCGTAAAGCTCTCACCGAGGAATTTAATCTGAGCGAAAGAGATGCATTTTTTTTTTGAAGAGGTGGTCCTTGAGAATGTGGATTTCCAAAATATACTTTATATATTTACATGCATGAATGTATACACACCTATACATACATGTGTGTGTGCTGTATATTTGTATGTGTATATCAGAAAGTAAGGCAAGCGATTAGTATGCTATCAGTACCCACACAAAAACCTTTTTCTAAGAGGAAGTTGACTACACTTGCCACAGACATCACGTATTATTACCTGATGGCTGAATATTATCAGAAGCTGAGAGATAGCATAATGTAATGTTCAGGGGGGCCGTCGTTGCGCTATTTCGGCGCACAGCACCTGTCGCGTTCGACATGTGCCGCTCTTGCCCAGGTGTGACATTTTCGTCAATCGATGGTTGGCGTTTCGCGGAACCTCGTTTTCTTCGCCGAGGTATTCGTGTGTGAAAAAAAAAGATTGGATCATCCTTCCGCGTTGATGTCTTATATATATATATATATATATATATATATATATATATATATATATATATATATATATATATATATATATATATATATATATATATATATATATATATATATATATATATATTACTAAAGGACCTCATTCAAACTGGATGGTATCTAATGGAGTATTTATTCGGAAAAAGTTACAAGCTTTCTTGGGCAGACAGTCCACATTATCAAAGTATCCGTACAGTCGGATACTTGATAATGTGGACTGTCTGTCCGAGAAAGCTTGTAACTTTTTCTGAATAAATACCCCATTAGATACCATCCAGTTTGAGTGAGGTCCTTTTAGTAATTCTACTAATGCACAGAACAATTGTGTATGTGATAAAGTTACTATATATATATATATATATATATATATATATATATATATATATATATATATAAATGTATATGTAAAATGTGTGATTTGAGAGACGCCTACAGAAGAAAGGAAGTCTCTGCTATTTAGTGCAGCACTTAACTCAAGTTGGCGTGGTCCGTGGGTTGCTCCCGGCCAACCACCCACCAGTCCACCAAGATGTTTGGTGGAGTCCATAAATAAATAGGACGCTGAGCCAGCAACCCCATCCCTACAAGGATTTGTAAGAAATCGGAAATGCGTTCCTTTCTAGCATTGTCCTCTCCATAGATGAATAAAGTATATATATATATATATATATATATATATATATATATATATATATATATATATATATATATATATATATATATATGTATATATTTATGTATAGAGAGAGAGAGAATATGTAGGTATACATATTTTATGAATTGTTTATATATAATTTTTCTAGAAAATTCGTATTATTTTGGAATTTTTGTTCTTTATACCTAATAGCGACAGTGCACTGTCTTTATATATATATATATATATATATATATATATATATATATATATATATATATATAGGCTATACGCATATATATTTATATATATTCATCATGTTCCATATTTTCGTTATTCAGTTATACATATATATATATATATATGTATATATATATATATATATATATATATATATATATTTATATGTATGTATATAAATATTTATAATTATATACATTTATATGTATAATATATATATATATATATATATATATATATATATATATATATATATATATATATATATATATATAATATATATATATATATAAATGTCAACACACAGAACAACACACACACACAATGTCACACACACACACACACACACACACCTGCTGCCGCCACGCGAGCGACGACGCTACAGTAACTACACAAGATTCCTAAATATATTTTGAATACTTCTCTCGCACACACACACACACACGCGCACATAATGTCCCCCTCACCTCGCCCCCTTTCCCCCTCCTTTTCACTTCCATACTTTATCATCGCCGGCGCCGACGTTCTTACTGGTCAAGAGGGGAGTAATCAGTATAGCAGCGACTAGCGACGAGGAAGGATGGACTCTCCCTCAGTCCGAGGAATCCGGATCCGGGGCGGAGCCGTTGTTCTGCGGCTTCGTGTGGTATTTGTCTCAGTACGTGGTCGCAAAGAAACTGAGGTTGTTTTACTGTGCTTCCTGTTGTTATGTTGTTAGGACCTTTTACTTGTATTTACCACAGTCTACTGAATAGTAATAGAGAGAGTGAGAGAGGTATATACAATCGTTTTTTTATATATATATATATATATATATATATATATATATATATATATATATATATATATATATATATATATATATATATATATATTGATTCATACATAAGCATTTAGCGACAAATGTCCTTTAATATCCAAATCGCTCTACCTCGGACATAATATATTTTCGTATATGTTACCCCTTCGGGCAATATGAAAATATTTCCGAAGTAGAGCGAATTGGATATTAAAGGACACACACATATACATATGAAATTACACCTTTCCAACTGTCGTCCCCCAATCTCTCAACATGATCAGACCACTTCAAAACTATACTGATCTTTCTTTTCACTTGCGTTAATCATTTCACTACTTCTGTCACCACATTTCCCACTTTGTAGTCTTTCTCGTCCACTTTATACGATTCATCTAAAAGAACTACTACTTTTAACCTTGCACTCACATCCAACGTTATTTCATTTTCTCCTACTTCGGTTTTCGCAGGAGCACCATTGGACTCGCCTCTTCTCTTATCCTACCAGTATTCATTAAATCTACTTCCAAATATATTTCTAGATCAACCGCTTTATATTCTTCATACATCTGTCTCGACATTCTTCCTGGTCTCAGTTTACACTTATGACTTTAATCTTATTGACTTTTATTTTAGCCCCCATCTTAATCTTATTGACATTTATTTTAGCCCCCCTCCTCTTAATCTTATTGACATTTATTTTAGCCCCCCTCTCCTCTTAATCTTATAGACATTTATTTTAGCCCCCTCCCCTCTTAATCTTATTGACATTTATTTTACCCCCTCCTCCTTCTTAATCTTATTGACATTTATTTTAGCCCCCTTCCTCTTAATCTTATAGACATTTTAGCCCCCTTCCTCCTAATCTTATTGACATTTATTTTAGCCCCCTCCTCTTAATCTTATAGCCTTTTATTTTAGCCCCCTCCCTCTTAATCTTATTGACATTTATTTTAGCCCCCCTATAGAAGGGTAGTGCTGTCAGTGCACCTCAAGCGGTGCACTGTCAGGATTACTTGAGGTCCTTTACAGCGTCCTTTCGGCCCCTAGCTGTAACCTCTTTCATTATTTTTACAGTACCTCCGTTTGATTCTGTTTCTTCCATTTTACTCGCCACTCTCTCCTAACCATTGCTTCATGTTGCAACTGCTTTGAGGTTTCCCTCCTGTTACACCGTTCGATTTTTTGCTGGTCCCAAATTTTACATTTTATATATTCCATAGTTCCTCATTGGATGGGCCGGTATCGTATTCGGCTAGCGCTCTCCTAGGCCCGCGTTCGATTCTCCGGCCGGCCAATGAAGAATTAGAGGAATTTATTTCTGGTGATAGAAATTCATTTCTCGGTATAATATGGTTCTGATTCCACAATAAGCTTTAGGTCCCGTTGTTAGGTAACCAGTTGGTTCTTAGCCACTTAAAATATGTCTAATCCTTCGGGCCAGCCCTAGGAGAGCTGTTAATCAGCTCAGTGGTCTGGTTAAACTAAGGTATACTTAACTTATACAATCCATTCCATTTGCTTTATACAGTCCATTCCATTTGCTTTTATACAGTCCATTCCATTTGCTTTTATACAATCCATTCCATTTGCTTGTATACAATCCATTCCATTTGCTTTTATACAATCCATTCCATTTGCTTTTATACAGTCCATTCCATTTGCTTGTATACAATCCATTCCATTTGCTTTTATACAATCCATTCCATTTGCTTTTATGCAATCCATTCCATTTGCTTTTATACAATCCATTCCATTTGCTTTTATACAGTCCATTCCATTTGCTTGTATACAACCCATTACATTTGCTTTTATACAATCCATTCCATTTGCTTTTATACAATCCATTCCATTTGCTTTTATACAATCCAATCCATTCCATTTGCTTGTATACAATCCATTCCATTTGCTTGTATACAATCCATTCCATTTGCTTGTATACAATCCATTCCATTTGCTTTTATACAATCCATTCCATTTGCTTGTATACAATCCATTCCATTTGCTTTTATACAATCCATTCAATTTTCTTGTATACAATCCATTCCATTTGCTTGTATACAATCCATTCCATTTGCTTGTATACAATCCATTCCATTTGCTTTTATACAATCCATTCCATTTTGTTGTATACAATCCATTCCATTTACTTTTATACAATCCATTCCATTTGCTTTTATACAATCCATTCCATTTGCTTTTATACAATCCATTCCATTTGCTTTTATACAATCCATTCCATTTGCTCTTATACAGTCCATTCCATTTGCTTGTATACAATCCATTCCATTTGCTTTTATACAATCCATTCCATTTGCTTGTATACAATCCATTCCATTTGCTTTTATACAATCCATTCCATTTGCTTTTAGCATTCTTTTCATATGAATTCCTTTCATGTCTTTTCACTAGTGTCTGCAGTTTCCCTTTGCTATCTCCAATCTACAGTATATCATCTGAAAAAATCGTGACTCCACTTGTTATCCAACAGCGGTGCGCCTTCATCTTTCGTCTCTCTGATTTCTTACAAAACTAGCCTACATCCATTGAGATATCAAACAGCTGAAAATACGCACCAAATACGATTCCAGACCAACCCTTACACCAGAGCCCTCTCTCCACAAAACTACAAATTCTGTTACACGCCTCATTTTCATGATGAAAAAGGTTATATCTTGCTCTCAACTAATCGTCGCTTATAGCATACATATTCAGCACCTTCCACGCCACTGAATTTTTTTTTTTTTTTTTCCTAGATTTTTGTCCAGTTCTGATTTTTCAGCCGTGCAGTTTTTCCCACCATTCTCAAAGTTCTTATAATAAACTAAAAGAAGTTTCCTATTGGTCGTTCTGTTAGCTCTCTTCCCACTCAGTTAAAATCCTACTGTACACTCCTCCTCCTCCTCCTCCTCCTCCTCTCCCCCTCCCCCCTACCCGTTGTACTCAGTAATGTTATGCCAGTTTAGTAACCCATACCTTCATACAAAGGAAGTTTCATCAGTTTCTTTGGAATCTTTCTCTCTTCCAGACACACCCTGCGCACCTTGGCCAGTCTTTAATATTTTTACAATTTTCGTTATTTTAATTTTAAGAGCAAATGCCTTTGGGAGGGGCAGCTCTGCAAAGACGATTAAAACCTCCGGAAAAAAGAATCGTGAAAGAAAATTCGAAAGCTTTTCACTCGAAGGAAGAAAAAAATCACAGTGAATTGGCAATTTCTCGTGCTTCCTTTGTAAAGAAACGACAGTAATTTTTAATGACGTTTGTCCTGCAGATATGGTCCACACCTAGCACATGAGCCCATTTGTTCTTGATGCTCTTTTCCGATGATTTTTATTATATCTTGTTGTTCCCTCTCGGCTTCTTGCATTTTGGACCTGCCGGAATATTGTCGCCCTTGACAGATTCTGTTCACGGAAACTACTTTTCTCATTCTGTATTCCGATGCTCACCTGGTCGTGACGAGTGGCTGTTCATCATGAGAACCTCTGCGTTTCTAAAGGTCATGTTCCACTTACATCTTTTATGGACAGCTGCGGTTCCTCTGCTGTTGCCCTTTCGCGTGTCTTTCTAAGTGATAACATCCCCTTCACATACGTCTTTTCTCCTCCTTCTTATCACCTTCTGTGGTCTTCTCTCCTGTTCGTTTTGGAGCTCCACACGTATACCTTAGTTTAACCAGACCACTGAGCTGATTAACAGCTCTCCTAGGGCTGGCCCGAAGGGTTAGACTTATTTTACGTGGCTAAGAACCAATTGGTTACCTAGCAACGGGACGTACAGCTTATTGTAGAATCCGATCCACATTATAGCGAGAAGTGAATTTCTATCACCAGATTTAAATTCCTCTAATTCTTCATTGGCCGGCCGGAGAATCGAACGCAGGCCTAGCAAAGTGCTAGCCGAGAACGGTATCGAACCCGTCAAACGAGGAACTTAGGAGCTGCACACAGCTACCTATCCACAACTCCTGTTCCTGTGCGGTTGGAGCTGCCTGTACCTTTCCTTATAAGTGACTCTTTCAGTTTTCTTTGACTAGCTTTGCCACGCACCTGGGGCTACTTATACTTCACGATTGTCAGGTGTTTCAGCTTCTATATCGTCGTCAGTCTTCCCTTAAGAGCTGCCCATAGCTGCAGATCGGTGACTATCTGGCAGATTTGCATATGAAGCTACTCGTTCCTTCAGTTCCTCATCGGACCGGTTGGTATCGTTCTCGGCTAGCACTCTGCTGGGCCCGAGGTCGATTCTCTGCCCGGCCAATGAAGAATTAGAGAAATTTATTTCTGGTGATAGAAATTCATTTCTCGTTATAATGTGGTTCGGATTCCACAATAAGCTGTAGGTCCCGTTCCTTTAGGTAACCAGTTGGTTCTTAGCCACGTAAAATGAATCTAATCCTTCGGGCCAGCCCTAGGAGAGCTGTTAATCAGCTCAGTGGTCTGGTTAAACTAAGGTATACTTTTACTTGTTCCTTCTTACTGATAGCCATACCAGTTTTTAGTTTTATGAAAAAACTATTTTGCCGGCTTTGTTCGTCTGCAATTTTTTCTGTCCGCCCTCAGATCTTAAAAACTACTGAGGCTAGAGGGCTGCAAATTGGTATGTTGATCATCTACCCTCCACTCATCAAACATACCAGATTTCAGCCCTCTAACCTCAGTAGTTTTTATTTTATTTAAGGTTAAAGTTAGTCATGATTGTGCATCTGGCAACGATATAGGCTAGACCCCCACTGGACCGTGGTTAAAGTTTCATGGGCCGCGGCTCCTACAGCATTATACCGAGACCACCAAAAGATAGTTCCAGTTTCTCTGTAAAGGATTTCATTGACTGACAGGTCTGGTGTCAGTGTGGTCCTGATCGTTGTCCAGTTGTATTTTCCTAAGTGCCATACTCTGTTAGGCAAATAGCTTTTAGTTATGAGATGAATATATATATATATATATATATATATATATATATATATATATATATATATATATATATATATATATATATATATATAATTGTAGCAACCACAATGCGCTCTCGTCTTCTCAATTTTTTAACCCTTTTTGTTTTTGGACACACTTGTCACTGCGAAGCATGAGATTCAAATGGAGAAATTCTGACGTCCGTGGCATGATTCGAACCTGCACCCAGAATATCGAAAGAGTTGACGTTAACCACCTCTTCCTGATAGGCTAGTTCAGGTGCGGGTTCAAATCCTGGCAAGGGCGTCAGAATTTCTTTATTTGCTTCTTCATTTGGATCTGAGGCATTATGGTGACAAGCGTATCGACAAGTGTGAAAATCGAGTTTTATATACATATATATATATATATATATATATATATATATATATATATATATATATATATATATATATATATATATATACACATACACACACACACACATATACATATGCATATATAGATAATCTGTATATATACTGTTATAATGTGTACCTCACTCAGTCAACAGTTAATTAATTTTAGACCGGTAAGATAATATAATCTCATAACATACCTTTTAACAGTAAGTCTCTGCTCTCTCTCTCTCTCATTATTATATATATATATATATATATATATATATATATATATATATATATATATATATATATATATATCTATCTAGGAAAAAAAAAGGGTATCAGATGCCACCCTTGCTGATCCAAAATGAAAAATAAGTGACATGATTCACCTGTGAATCATATCCTGTTTGTTTTCCAGAGCCAACTTGCCCTTGTTTGTCACCGGAGAAAGACAAGTGGACACGAGCCGACTCTCCTGAAGAAATTCTTCAGGGGAAAACTCTGTCAGTGAGGACAATATGTATGCGTACTTCAGCATTAGTACTAGTGTGTTTATCGTACTGAGGTATGTATGCGTACGTACACGTAGGTGTACTGACATTTTAAAATTTGCAAATAAGGATACAGCCGTTAAATAATATTTGTATATTTAAGAATTATACGTTGATGTTATTGTGTATGCACACACACATATATACAGTATATATATATATATATATATATATATATATATATATATATATATATATATATATATATATATATATATATATACAGGTGTAACCATTTGCAGGAAGACACACAAACATACGCACGCATGCACACACGTATACTGTATGTATATATATATATATATATATATATATATATATATATATATATATATATATATATATATATATATATATATATATATATACTCAACAAAAATATTCAAAATGTTATTTTAGACAAAAACTCTTTCACTTTATAACTTTTCAACCGAGAACGAAGACAATGTACCGAGAATTACTTTCTTGATAGCTACAAATTCTCCAAGTTCCTTGTCTTACCAGATCTTTCAAAATCTTCATTAGTTCCTGAACGTTCACCATTGTTATATCCTGAGTCCCTCCTGTCTCATCCCCCGAGCTTGTAACGTCTGATTTTGCTCATAATTTTCTTCTTAGTTTCATCCGATATACTGTAGATAATTGACAACAAAATCAAGAGTACTGGGGTATCTCAGATCATCCTTTAATTTTATTTTAACTTAGAAACTGCTCAGTGCTCCTACAAGCATTATTATTGTTAATAATGAAAAAAAAAAAAAAAAAAAAATCCAGGTTCTGTCATGCCATATATAGACTTCCGTTTGCCTTTTAGTCCTCTCATAGAAGTGCCTTCCTAACCGCACGTGCCCCGTATGGGGTTATGCCACCAGTGCACCTCATGCAGCGCACAGTAGGCATTACTTAAGGTTCTTTTGAGCGTCCCTGCGACCCCTAGCTGCAACCCCTTTCATTCCTTTTTTTGTAGGTCCGTTCATATTCTCTTTCTTCCATCTTGCTTCCCACCCTCTCGTAACAATTGATTCCTAGGGCAACTGCTTTGAGGTTTCCCTCCTGTTACGCCTTTCAAACCTTTTTACTCTCAGTTTCCATTTCAGCGCTGAATGACCTCATAGGTCCCAGCGATTGGCCTTAGGGCTAGATCTGTACGGTATGTCGTGTTCTGTTCTATTCCATTCTCTCCTGCAACTACTCTTGAAATAATCGCATTGTGCTCCTCTAAGCTTTTCACTTCTGTGTTTCTCCACTCTTCCTGCAAAATTCTTTCTTGAAATCTTACACAGGCAATCCTTCTGGTGTCATTTCACTCACTAACTTAGTTTAGTTTTGGAACATAACCTAACCAACTTTGTCCTCGCCATTTAGTTTGAAAACCTGGGAACTTTACACTTCCACAGTACTTTTCATTTTCAGATTATTTAGGCTCTTCAGACATATATATCAGCCATGTCAACTTCTACATCTGCTTTAACATCACCTATCACCACCAGCCTTTCCCTCCTACTCGGTTGTCACTCTCATATGCTTTCTTTTTCATTCTGTCTTTGCCATTCTTGGGCCACACACTGTACACACACTGTCTTTCTTTTCCATACTTCCCCACAGCCTTTCTGTCACAAGACCTGCCCGCTTCTGCTGTCCCACATCTCTCCCCCAAAGACACAATCGTTAATTGTTTTTGCCATTTTTGTACATCATACCCTCTCACTTTGGTCCCGCTATCTGCCGTTACGTCCATCAGCACATCTAGTCTCCCGTGTTAACTCTCTTCCATACCAAACCAATTCACTTTCAGCTCATTGTCTCAATATTTTCATTCCTTCTCGGTTTATGCACTTTTAAAGTTCAAGTTATGAGACGACAGTCCTATTGCCTCTGACAATTTTATGACATGCACCTCTCAGGGAGCCAGAATACTTTGTCGGTAGTTTTATGCGTTCTGCAGGGATAAAAGAGTGATTACCACTTAACACTCCTTTGGGATTTACTGGCTTCATTGCCACTTAACACTCCTTTGAGACTTACTGGGCTGATGTTGACTGTACATAACGCTTCCCTTCATCTCTCGTCACATCTCCATACATTCTTTTATAAGCCCTCTGTATGTCAAATTACGTCAGATGCAGTTTTTTTTTCTATTGACACGTTACCTTGTCGGATAATTCTGCCATAGTAAATGTTTGATCTATGCTCCCACTCATTTGCTTATCCTTTTCTATGAGGCGTTTTGTTATTTCTCTCCAACCAAAACCCTACCATGCGCTTCTGTCATGTCCTGATAATTCTTACATTCTCATCTATGGCCTTTTCATGCGAAGAGACTGTTAAACTTCCTAAATCTTTCCTTTCAGTCAGTCACATCCTCGACACAAAAAACAGCAAATTCACTCTTATAATCCCGTCTAAATTCCGTTATTAGAAGACCAACTTGCATCGTATGTGTATATGTATGTGTGTGCATGAGTGCACATTTATTAGTATAGTATACAGAAAGGAAAAAATCATTTGCTCTGCATGTTTTGACTTGTCTTGTCTTCTGCTTCGCTTCTTGTGCCGTTGCTGCTATGCTTTCAAAGATATCTCCTGTTGCCAAAAACATACAAGGCCTCATTTTGAACCCATGAAAATGATCTAATTCCCATCGTGGTTTTCCTTTTAGCCCAGAACACATGTCTTCCCAGGTTCCCTCATCTTTGAAGGTAATCAGAATTCAGTCATACATCCAGTTCACACGGCAGAAACAGGTGAGGGATAAAAAGGAAGTCATTCAGCTTGTCTTTCAAGATCCACCTTAACAATCGGGTTATGCAGAGATTATTACAGAAAGTACTGTTGCTGATGATTTTAATGCGTTTGCTTTGCGCTTAAAACGAAGAATTCCTTGTTAAATCAGAATCTTTCGGGAGGACTTCATAAGCACAGTAATAACAAGCAAATAACTTTGTCAGTTTACAAAACGTGTGTTTGCGTACAAAAGCTCTAAAATGTTTGAATTTCAGTAGTTATTGGTAAGATAATATTCTGTGTTATGAGAAAGATAATGAAAACAAAGGTATGTAATTTGTAATTACAGTAAAGTTAACTTTCAGATGACGATGAAGACACCAGTGGTACTGTAGCACCCAACCCACCACCTGCCAGTTCCTCAGCCCCAGGCCCAAAACCTACTGGCACACCAGCACCGGGTCCAAAACCTTCTGGCTCCCCAGCACCTGGGCCAACACCTACAGGGTCCCCAGCACCTGGCCCAAAACCTACAGGGTCCCCAGCACCTGGCCCAACTCCTGCAGGGTCCCCAGCACCTGGCCCAACTCCTACAGGGCCCCCAGTACCTGGTCCAACTCCTGCAGGGTCCCCAGCACCTGGCCCAACTCCTACAGGGCCCCCAGCACCTGGCCCATCTCCTGGAGGGTCCCCAGTGCCTGGTCCAACTCCTGGAGGGTCGCCAGCACCTGGCCCAACTCCTGGAGGGTCCCCAGCACCTGGCCCAACTCCAGGAGGTCCCCCGGCACCTGGCCCAACTCCTGCAGGGTCCCCAGCACCTGGCCCAACTCCTGCAGGGTCGCCAGCACCTGGCCCAACTCCTGGAGGGCCCCCAGCACCTGGCCCAACTCCTGCAGGGTCGCCAGCACCTGGTCCAACTCCTGGAGGGTCCCCAGCACCTGGCCCAACTCCTGCAGGGTCGCCAGCACCTGGCCCAACTCCTGGAGGGTCGCCAGCACCTGGCCCAACTCCTGCAGGGTCGCCAGCACCTGGCCCAACTCCTGCAGGGTCCCCAGCACCTGGCCCAACTCCTGCAGGGTCCCCAGCACCTGGCCCAACTCCTGCAGGGTCCCCAGCACCTGGCCCAACTCCTACAGGGCCCCCAGCACCTGGCCCAACTCCTGCAGGGTCGCCAGCACCTGGCCCAACTCCTGCTGGGTCGCCAGCACCTGGTCCAACTCCTACAGGGTCCCCAGTACCTGGCCCAACTCCTGGAGGGTCGCCAGCACCTGGCCCAACTCCTGCAGGGTCGCCAGCACCTGGCCCAACTCCGGCAGGGTCGCCAGCACCTGGCCCAACTCCTACAGGTCCCCAGCACCTGGCCCAACTCCTGCAGGGTCGCCAGCACCTGGCCCAACTCCTACAGGGCCCCCAGCACCTGGCCCAACTCCTGCAGGGTCCCCAGCACCTGGTCCAACACCTGCAGGGTCCCCAGTCCCTGGTCCAACACCTGCAGGGTCCCCAGCACCTGGCCCAACACCTGCTGGTCCAACTCCTGGCCCAACACCTGCAGGGTCCCCAGCCCCAGGTCCAACTCCTGCGGGGTCCCCAGCACCTGGCCCAACACCTGCTGGTCCAACTCCTACAGGGTCCCCAGTACCTGGCCCAACACCTGCTGGGTCCCCAGCCCCTGGTCCAACACCTGCAGGGTCCCCAACATCTGGCCCAACTCCTTCAGGGTTCCCAGCATCTGGTCCAACTCCTACAGGATCCCCAGCATCTGGTCCAACTCCTACAGGGTCCCCAGCACCTGGTCCAACTCCTACAGGGTCCCCAGTACCTGGCCCAACACCTGCAGGGTCCCCAGCCCCAGGTCCAACTCCTACAGGGTCCCCAGCATCTGGTCCAACACCTGCGGGGTCCCCAGCATCTGGCCCAACACCTGCAGGGTCGCCAGCATCTGGTCCAACTCCTTCAGGGTCCCCAGCATCTGGTCCAACTCCTACAGGGTCCCCAGCACCTGGTCCAACTCCTACAGGGTCCCCAGCATCTGGACCAACTCCTACAGGGTCCCCAGCATCTGGTCCAACTCCTTCAGGGTCCCCAGCATCTGGTCCAACTCCTACAGGGTCCCCAGCATCTGGTCCAACTCCTTCAGGGTCCCCAGCATCTGGTCCAACTCCTACAGGATCCCCAGCATCTGGTCCAACTCCTACAGGGTCCCCAGCATCTGGTCCAACTCCTACAGGGTCCCCAGCATCTGGATCAACTCCTACAGGGTCCCCAGCATCTGGTCCAACTCCTACAGGGTCCCCAGCATCTGGTCCAACTCCTACAGGGTCCCCAGCATCTGGACCAACTCCTACAGGGTCCTCAGCATCTGGTCCAACTCCTTCAGGGTCCCCAGCATCTGGACCAACTCCTACAGGGTCCCCAGCATCTGGACCAACTCCTACAGGGTCCTCAGCATCTGGTTCAACTCCTACAGGGTCCCCAGCATCTGGTCCAACTCCTACAGGGTCCCCAGCTTCTGGTCCAACTCCTTCAGGGTCCCCTGCATCTGGTCCAACTCCTACAGGATCCTCAGCATCTGGACCAACTCCTACAGGGTCCCCAGCATCAGGCTCAACTCCTACAGGATCCCCAGCATCAGACTCAACTCCTACAGGATCCTCAGCATCTGGACCAACTCCTACAGGGTCCTCAGCATCAGGCTCAACTCCTACAGGATCCCCAGCATCAGGCTCAACTCCTACAGGGTCCTCAGCATCAGGCTCAACTCCTACAGGATCCCCAGCATCAGGCTCAACTCCTACAGGATCCCCAGCATCTGGACCAAATTCTACCCCAACTTCCACTCCCACTTCCACGCCAACACCAACATCCACTCCCACGTCCACTCCCACATCAACTCCGCCCTAAGGATAATCCAAAGCTTCGTCAGGCGCATTATCATGTCAGGTTTCACAATTCTATTGTCATCAATGAATTGCCATTCTGCCAAGAATTCTTTCAAAACTTCAACATCCTATTCGGCCAAGAGACTCCTTCTGTCTTTTGAGGGTGGCATCCAGAAGCTATCTCTGTCATAGTCACATCTCCCGTTTGTCATGCTAAGAAATCCTCGATTATTCTAGATTATTCTGCATTTCCTTAGGGTGTCAAATCTGATTCTGGGAATATTTTGTGACAAAAAATCTGAAACATATTAAAGGTAGAATGTGCAGTGACTTCTCATAATCCACGAGTGAAGAATGTCACTCGGTTTATTTGATTTACTGTTTTTCTTAACACTGCGTGCACGGTTTGCCTTCTGGATTATATCAGATGTTAAAGGTTATTGTCTCTAATTATTGTTATTATTAGGAGTCATGGTATTATTATTTTACTATTACTATTATTATCACATTATATATTACGGGCAATTAAACAATTGTTGTAGCAGTGTACTGCGTTTCATTTCACTCTTCAAAAATCGATCATGAGCAATATATGCTTTGCAAAAGTTAGTTATAAGTGTTCCATAACTCACCACGATAGAATCAAATGAAGTCGTGTGTTCTTTGATATACCAAACAGTGGGAATATGATGAGAAATTGGTAAAAATTTTCTTTTTTATCAAAATTGTGGGAGGAAAATCGGCGTGCATGTGTGTACTGCTTGCCTTACCACCCTTTCAGGTCGCTTTTGGGCAAGGGCTTGTGCTGGCATAAGGCCGGCTTGATGAACATCTTAACACAATGAAGAAATTATCCCATAACAGTTTTACCATCCTGGTAAAACTGTGACAGTTAAAGCCGTGGAATGTTAGTTTCAAGTCAGTATACCATATAACTATGGAAAGCCTGGAATGTGTTTTGTAGTTGAAGTACATTTGCATACATAATTTTCCTTACTAAGATCTTTTTATTTTAGGCAAAGCATATAATTGTGAGGGTTTACAAATTGTTGATAAAAAGTTTGAGGATTTGGAAAACCAGTCGATGTTATTATTGTCGTGAGCATCAGTTGCCATTAATACCGTTGTCATCCTTAAAATTTGTGTTACTCCAAAGGACTCATTAAGAAATAAGCGACAGAATAAGGTTTAGATTGTTTCATTGGTGGATTGTGTGCGCCAGGCCAGGTAGCAATAGCACACTCATGGACAGCTGAATACAAGTTTGAATATTTGTAATGTCATGAAATTAAAAATCATAGTGAAACAGTATTAATGAGGCTAGCCAACCCACACGAAAGAAAACAATAGCAAAAGTTTCAGATCATTATTACAACACCTGCCGATCTGATGTGTCAGTATTTCACTACTCTATTTTCCAACTAATAACTTCAGCCCCTCCAACATATCATTGGTCCAGTTTCAGGTTCCCTCATACCTTACAGCTTCACTTTCTTTGTCAAGCTTTTTTACTACCGCAGTGCTTCCGATTTTATTGTTACAACTTCAGCTCATCTGATTACGTCGGTACAACTTCAGCGTTCGTGATAATCACCACAAGGAGCTCAGCATTATTTAATACTAATACAGTTTCAGCTTCTTTGGCATCAGTGTTACAACTTCATTCCCTTTTGATAGCTATACTACTTCAGCCTTTGTTATGTCGTTACCATAACCTCACAGCCTCCCTTGACATCATTCGCACAGTTCCAACCCTGGTTGTCCTCACTGCAACTTCAACCAACCTGATACCATCGCTACAGCTGCAGCTCCTCTGATTGGAAAGGAATGAGAACCCCACAGTCACTGATGTGCACCACATTGAAGGGCTTGTGCCTCGTGGCAACCTCAAGGACATCTAGCCCTTTGGTCACCTGCCCAAAGGGACTTCGAAAAGTGTCTTTCGGGTCGTCACGAAGACACACAGCGAACAGAGATCCGAACTTCCTTTCTAATTCCCCACCGACGCCACACACTTGACCTGCTTTCTTGGGTTTCGACCAGCTGTGAATGAGTAGAGGAAAAGGTCAGTGAAAAGTCAGATCTGTGAATGATTAAGAGCTAACTCGTTAGAGGGCATACCTCCACCAAGCTACACGACTCCCCTTGTCATGGAGACTTGAAGTATGAAGTTTTGGCATTGGGCACCAATTGCTAATGGGGTAATTCTGCAAACCCTGAGCCCTTTGAAGGTCGGATCTGTCAAACTTGAGTTTTAGGTAATTAGCATTAATTTTATCAGTATGAAAAGGATAACCTAATTATATAGTTGATGTGGAGCACTCAAGCTGCCAGAAATCCCCATCTTTTTTGAGAGGTGATTATAGTTTCCATATCTACAAATCCCCAGTTCTTGGCTGATATTATCAAAAAATTTAGTTATGTCCATTAGATCACCCTTTCAATATATCTGCCAAGTTTCTTTGGGATCTGTTAATCTGGTTACACACACACACAGGTGTGATACCCTTTCATACCTGCCACCCCATTCAAGATTATCCATTAGGGCTTCTCCTCCCAGACCCCCTCGACCTTGGTAATCTCCCCCTCTGATGTACTCCCCTGGCAAGTCTTTCTCACTGACGCCATCGAACCTGTGAAAAATTGAAACTAAATCAGCAAACATTCAACATCATTATGAAAATCAAGTACTCATGGAAGTGGTGAATATGGCTGAGTACCACTTAATGAGACAGCATCGCTGAATCTAGGTAAGGACGCTTAGGTTACGTTAGGTTAGCTTTGGTAGTTAACTTAATTTGTGACTGGTACCTTGGAAGTGAACCCATATCAGGCAAAGCAGATACACTGGTTCTAAGCCAGGTTGAAGAAAGTGGAACAAAGTAGAGATTAGTAAATATTTTAGATATACTGAAGCAGTTTTGAGAACGTAACACAGTTGTTTATGGATATTTATTCGTTGGATAAAATCAACTCGGGTTTTTCCCTTTTGTATTTATATGGTGGCAGCTTAAGGAGGGGGAAAAAAAGCATTGCAGTAACATAACTGACTCCTAAGGACTTTCATCCTTCATCATGACTTTTGTGGCTTGTTTCCAGAGTGTGTTTTCATCACTGATAAGATGAACAAACTTAAAGTCTCACTGACTACACTCAGGCGAACACTTACTTTGTGCCTTTGTAGGATGGTCCAAGTGTTCCTAGGCACAGTGCTATGAACTGCTGAGCCCTTCGCATTTTCCCATCAAGGGTGATATAGATTCTTCCAAGTTTCCTCTCTCCCGCTTTGATGTCCAGGAAGGTGACAGGTGCATCCTTGTTCAAGCAGGATGTTAGGATCCCCAGCTGAAAGAGATAAAAGAAGTCATAGTTATGTACCCTTTTTGGGGGCTGGATTGTCATGCCCTGGTTATTACAGTCTTAAAGGTTGCTGTGTATCTCGACACTGCTCACAAGCAAAGTCGGGTTGACTGCTGACCAGGGCGTGTTAACGTATCTCGGAAATGGCTGAAAATATCGAAAATATTTATAGAACTGGAGGGCAAAGCCCCACCCCGACTAAGTCACGGCACAGTGCCCTAGGTTAGGTTAGGTTAGGTTAGGTTAGGTTAGGTTAAAGGAAGATGACGTAAGGATGTATAAAGTTTTTTTTTGCAGTGGTTAGCAAAAAATATACTTACACTTCCTGGTCTTCAGTGGCTCCACAAAGTCTTCAGTGTATTCATTGTAGAGCCATCTGAGGTCAGTAAGTTGGAGTGTAAGTGAAAGGCATCAAAGCACACTGTCTTGTATATTTCTTTGATTCCATTAAATTTTATGAAAATGTTTTCTTGCAACTGCAGTTTTCTGTCAAGACTAATACTCACTATTCTGTTCTGCACTTTACTGCTGCTTTCTAAGTCTTACCATTCTGTATCATTAATATTACTGTATATTAGTTTTCTCTGTCAGAACTTTCCTCAACAAATGTCAGCTGTTTTACCTTAATTTTCTTCCTCAGGAATGTCTTGCACCCAGTGTCAGCATTCTAAATACTAATTAGTTCCATATCAGGACTTTTTACTGCAATTTTTATTCTCAGCACTTTCCCACTGCCAATGGTCAGCATTGTTACTCCTTTTTACTTTGAATCCATCCTACAACAACAGTGTTACTCTTATTACCCACTCTTATTACCCAGAACTTCTTTCATCCTATTTCAGCCATGATACTGCTTTTTCTCTTAGAGAACTTTCTCTCACCTACCTTAATAGCAACACTGTAAGCAGTGGAAGCAGACTGCAGTGCATGTACGTGAATTCCCGTCTTCTCGACCAGAACTTTGGCCAGACACCCATTGTCACTGAGAGCCATGATGGCTGGCCTTGTTGCAATAACACTAAGCATTCGGGGCTTCTGAGACTCTTCCTTCTCAGCGTAGTTGAGATTAGAAACCCTTTCTCGAATTTCTTTAGCCTTTTCAAATACTGAGGTAATAGAGGCCAAGTCCTTGGCAGCATAGGCATTGCGATTTAACCTGGCTGTCTCGTGCTGGAGGTAGGCTGCCTCCTGAAGGTCTGAGATGTCCAGTAGACTTCGGACAACTGCCTCAGCCAATCGCTTCACAACTTCGGTTGAGTTTTCTGTGGATAGAATCTCGGCTTTCTCTTTAACCTGCCAGTTACCAAAAAAAAAAAAAAATTAGCATTCCTTGTCTTTTCTTCCGACAAAATCTTCCTATTGAACAAGAACAATAATCACTTGCAGTTAAGGAACACTTTACATCAATTTACAAATATAGTGTTGTGGTGGTGAACTGTAGCAGTTTGAACCATGAAAATGAATTCCTGGTGATTTTAGAGTGAAAGGGAAATACACCAATAGGAGATTGATTTAAGTAAAATAACTTCGCTGCCCAGAGGACCCCAGAGAGGGACGTAAGCTGCCTTAAGTTGTCGTAGGAGGGCAAGTTGAAAACTGACTAAATGACAAAGGTCATATTATGAAGCAAGCATGTACACTTCTTCATTTAACTGTATTTGAGAGATGAAAATGTACAAATTCATTATCAGGGATTATCTAACCTGGTGGATGACCTCCTGAATGCGACATATCTGATGTGAGGACTTTGGATGCTCTTCGAAAAGGCACTCGCCACAGGCAGCCACCTCACAACTGGAACACCAGAAGGACAAACGGAGACTATGTTCCGTGCACTTCGTGCCTTCCTCTTCAACCTGAGAGGAGAAAATGTTACTGAGATGGGTGAGATAGTGGACAATATCGACAGGTATTTTACCTCTTCAGCTTCCCTGTAGGAAGATAGGTCAATGATATAATTTTATCTTTTCTTTCTTTAAAACTATAGCTGTAAACCCTTATGAAGAGTCAACAGGCTATAAACCCAACGGGGCTCCAAGGGGAAACCAGCCTGGAGAGAGAATAAGCTATAGGGAAAGGTGATTAGTAAACACATATGTGTATAGAAAATAAGACTGATACCCCTGAATTCAGGAGACGTCAGCAGCAGAAAGCAGGAAGAAACTTGCTCCTCGCTTAAACACTTGGAGATCAGAAGATTCCAGAACTATTTCACATTTTTGTTGTGACCAAAATGCATTTCTATGAAAATGGTTGATGAGGACAAGTTGGTCTGTAAAATCTTTTGGATCTGGAAAGCAGGATGGAAGTCATATCAAGAAAATGTTTGTCAGGCCAGAAGACTTTTGTTGGCTACTGTTCTAATATTCACAAGGCTGAGTTGGCTTGTTTGAATTCCCTGAGAGAGAGTGAAAGCGATGGTACTGTTAGTCAGGAGGACTAGGACTAATAATTCAACCAGAATCTCTGGGAAACACTGATTAAATTTTAATCATACAGAAAGATGATGTTATAAAGGCTTAACACCACAACATGTGACAATTATTATAGCAATTATTAATCTAGTTGAAAAGAATATTTTTTTTCGTGAATTTCAAGCACAAAAGTTGCAAGTCTTAGTCGATTGCTTAATGACATTACCATAGTAGTATTTCATATTTTTTCAATTCAGACTTATTAGTATTTACGCATTTAAAACATTTTTAAACTTCCTTTTTAGTTTTTTTTGTAAAAGAAAACTATTGTGCTGGCTTTGTCTGTCTGTCCGCACTTTTTCTGCCTGCCCTCAGGTCTTAAAAACTACTGAGGCTAGAGGGCTGCAAATTGATACGTTGATCATCCACCCTCCAATCATCGAGCATACCAAATTGCAGCCCTCCAGCCTCAGTAGTTTTTATTTTATTTACGGTTAAAGTTACCGGCGGATCGTGCGTCTGGCAGCGCTTTCCGGAGGCGTGCGACGCACCCTCACTCTACCGCATCTGGAGAGCAACAAGTCGTATCTGATAGTTTTATACACCACTGTACGTTGTACAGGAAACTCGATTGCGCAGAGGAAACTTTGGCGCATTTTTTTACTTGTTTTAGCAGTGCCCTTGTTGTAATCTTAATATTTATTAATCATAAGCACAATATCAAATGCAGAAGATGCATACTCATACACATTATATATTATATATTGTATTATATATATACTGTATATATATACCTATATACATACATATTATATATAATATATATATATATATATATATATATATATATATATATATATATATAATATATATATATATATATATATATATATATATATATATATATATATATATATATATATATATATATATATATATATATATGTAATTCTAATAGCCACAATGCCCTCTTAACTTCACGAATTCTTCGTGCTTTTTGAACATGCTTGTAACTACGAAGCCGTGACGTTCAAACACAAGAAATTGAAGAGACTTGTGATTTGCCGGTCGCGAGAGACGAACCAGGTCACCTTAATCACAAGGAGGTCACGTTGCCGACCTGGTACGAGAAGCCAGGTCGGCAACGTGACCTCCTTTGTGATTAAGGTGACCCTGGTTCGTCTCCCGCGACCGGCAAATCACAAGTCTCTTCAATTTCTTGTGTTACAAGCATATCCAAAAAGCACGAAGAATTCGAGAAGTCAAGAGGGCATTGTGGCTATTAGAATTACATATGTGTCTCTATAAAAGTGAAGTGATTCTACATATATATATATATATAGTAGATATATATATATATATATATATATATATATATATATATATATATATATATATATATATATATATATATATATACACACATATACATATGTATATTATGTATATACATACATACAATAATCAAAACTTACATATCAAGGTACAGAGAAAATCCCATCTTTGATAAAGCCTGCACTTCTCCCATGTATTTGTACCCTCCTTTGTACCCTCCTGAAAGAAATCCTTCACGCATTAACTTTTTCAATGAAAAACTTGTTATGGAAGACAGGATCTTACTTACAGTGGGTCTTACTTGCTTAGCCGCAGCCGAGGTGTTATTGAGCGATGCCGGCGAAGCCGCGAGACACTGGATGTTGAAATTGATGGGGAGGTCGTCGACCTCGGTGTTCGGGTACTTGGCTCTGAAACGGAAATCAGCTGGGTTAGTAGAGTACAGGCTGAGTCCACATCTGACCCAGCTAAGGACATTCTCGCGCTCGAAGTCGCCCGAAGTTAAGTATACCTTAGCTTTACCAGACCACTGAGCTGATTAACAGCTCTCCTAGGGCTGGCCCGAAGGATTAGACTTATTTTACGGGGCTAAGAACCAGTTGGTTACCTAGCAACGGGACCTATAGCTTATTGTGGAAAAAAAAAGTTTATCTTAGTTTTACCAGACCACTGAGCTGATTAACAGCTCCCCTAGGGCTGGCCTGAAGGATTAGACTTATTTTACGAGGCTAAGAACCAATTGGTTACCTAGCAACGGGACCTGCAGCTTATTGTGGAATCCGAACCACATTATAGCGAGAAATGAATTTCTATCACCAGAAATAAATTCCTCTAATTCTTCATTAGCCGGCCGGAGACTCGAACTCGGGCCTAGCGAGTGCTAGCCGACAACTCTACCGACTCGCCCAACGAAGAACTTTCGAGTCGCCCAGGTTGCTTTTAGTCGAGGTTAAATAAAGAAAAGTCATCAGGCAATATTTGACCTAACCAGAGTGAAGAACAAGGAAGCTCTCTTAACCCGGATCAAGGTGCTATTCACCTGGCCAGTCCTTTTCATCTTGACCTCACCGCATCCATGATGGCTTCTGCATTAGCCAAATGGCAATACAAAGACATACGGGGTATTATTCATATCCTATACCTCAGCATCACCAGGAGGTTAACACAGGGACCTCTTTCATCTAAGGCCGTGAAAGAGAGAATGTGAGTGGACAAACATTTGTCGTAAACACAAACTTTGTAATTTTTAGTTCAAAACGCAGTCACGAACTGGAGAGTGTTGTGACTGAGAAAATAACTTCCTTTGAAATTTAACTACAGGGAGAATGGCTGAGAAAAAACGCACATACAATTTATGTAAACTTGATCGACCTTTGGACCTTGAGTTTGATCAGGCCTCCGCTTGTGATGTCATTGCTCGGGCATTTTGCTATGAAAGGGAATTGAGAAACTTGATTTAATTACATATCACAGGTACTGCATGAAATTTGGGAACTGGTGGCCCAAGTGGGCGAAACACAATGAGATCTTAAATTCTTTTACCACGTAGGCGGTTAGTGCCGTCAGTGCGCCTCATGTGGTGCTCTGTAGGCATTACTCAAGGTTTTTTGCAGCGTCCCTTCGGCCCCTAGCTGCAATCCCTTTCATTCCTTTTACAGTACCTCCATTCATATTCTTTCTTCCACCTTACTTTCCACCCTTTCTTAACAATTGATTCATAGTACAACCGCGAGGCTTTCCTCCTATTGGACCTTTCAAACCTTTCTACTCTCATTTTCCGTTTCAGCGTTGAATGACCTCATAGGTCCCAGTGCTTGGCTTTTGGCCAAGATTCTATATTCTATTCTAAATACTTTAAGGTTGTTCTTTGTGTAAAAGAAAGAGCGTTCATTCCACATCCACTCGTTTGTAAAATTAAGCTCAGATCTCCCGTTGATCATTTTGAAACGAGTCGAGGTTGCAAGAAACGTCTGGTTCAACCGACACTTTTTCAGCTGATAAGATATCACGAGGCCTTAATGAGTAATCGGCGTATCTTTTGAGATAAAATCCGTTGTGGCCGTTTGAACAATGGTGACTGAAAAAATTAGACTTTTTTTTTGAGATGCAGTGACGAAAATAGTTTGCTAATAAAAGAGGATTTTGCATTATCTGGGGTAGTATCAGAGTCCCCTTGTTTAATTTGTACTAAAGCCATTCTTTCATATTTTTATCACTACAACCACAAAGGAATGGCGGTAACATAAGAGAGTGTCGAGACGTTACAAGAAACATACGGGAGTTCGGACCAATCAGTTAGATTATTGATACGTATTTCTGTTTATTCCAAAGAAATGCCCCGTAGGGGGTAATGCCATCAATACACTTCACATGGCGTACTGCAGGCGTTGCACAAGGTTGTTTGCTGCATCCCTTCGTCCCGAACTGCACCTACTTTTTAGCGTTTTACTTTACCTCCGTTCCTGCTTCGTTTCTCCCATCTTGGTGTTCAACCACTCCAACTCCTTTTCACTGTCCAAATCGCCGAATGGCTGAAGATGTCCCAGTGGCAAAGAGATGTATGCTAGTATTGCACCAGCCCGGTTTTTTTTTTTTGCCATGCCCCTAGGTTAGGTTAGGGTAGGTAAGCTAGGACCCCTGGAGTAATATGGTTGTGGGAAACCTAATGAGATTTTTTCAAGAAAATTCTATGGTTAGTTTTCAAGATAAGGCGTCCCGCTTTTTTCAGGGAAAGGTCCCGTACTCGGTTACGTCTCGGGGAAATGCGCCTCGGTGCTTGGCTTTATAGCAGAAAGTTCTTAAATCAAATTAAGTCTTTATTACTCAGAAAAGATTTATTAAGCAAACCAATTCATAAGAGTTTAAGGGTGTTCATTTTCAAAGTAAGCTTCGGCAGGATGGAATCCCAGCGTGTGGATGATGGTAAATGTAGAACCAGAAGGAGAGAAACTGAGACAAACGGGGGTAAATAAAAAAAAAATTAAAAGGAGAATCAGTTACATGAACAGAAGTTTCTATAGAAGTAAAAAAAAAAAAAAAAAAGAGAAAAAATGGAATGTGAGACCTCTGGAAATAGGCTTGTAATACATGATACAATAAGCAGTGAGGATATACATATATTAACAGAACTCCATTTATATAGGATGGTATGTAAGGGAGATTTTTATTTAAAAAAAAAAAAGGGCAAGCTTTCAAGGACTGTCTGTCCTCATCGTCTGACGATGAGGGCAGATACTCCTGGAAAGATTGTAACTTTTTAAAACGAAACTCTCCCTTAGATACCATCTGGTTTATATGAGGTTCTGTTATTAATTTCATTGATGCACAGAACAGTATATATATATATATATATATATATATATATATATATATATATATATATATATATATATATATATATATATATATATATATATATATATATGTGTGTGTGTGTGTGTGTGTGTGTGTGTATTAAGTATGTAGTAAAGAGACACTGGTTTTCTTACCTACACGACGGGCACATGATGTCCCCAATGGTAGCCAGTTCCTTCACGCAAATCCTGCAGAAGGTGTGCCCGCAGCGGGGCAGGATGATGGGTCGCCGATGCCCGCTGTCGAAATCGCAGTGGCAGACGCCACAGGTCAGTGCCGCTGTCATTGTGTCATCGAACGGATTACTCGGTTCGATTGGGTATGCCTCCGCCATATTTTTTTTTTCCTTGGTGTTGTTGGGGTGGGGGCGGGGGGTTGGAGAAGGTAGGAGGTTGGTCGTGGCGTCTTCAAGGGGGAGTATCTCCTGCTCTTATGTCCTAGGAAAAATTGGAAGGGTTTTTTTATTTTCGTAAGTTAGATAATTTTGTTTTCAGTAACATTATTATTATTATTATTATTATTATTATTATTATTATTATTATTATTATTATTATTATTATTATTCAGAAGATGAACCTTATTCATACGGAATAAGTCCACTAACGGGTCCACTGACTTGAAATTCATGCTCCCAGAGAATCTGGTGCTCATTATGAAGAAGTAAGAGGAGGTAAAATTTAATACAGAAAGAAGAGATCTCAGTTATTAAAAAAGATAAAATAATAAATTTATAAATAATTGTTATGATTGTTATGAAATGTGGGAAATCACAGCCATCATCATGAACATAGCGATTACTCTTAAAAATCTAATAATCGTATGAGTCATTTTAGTGAAGTAATCCACAATGGTATAAGTGTAAATATATATTAAAAATATATGCAAAAAACTTCCACCATTGTGGACTGGGGATTTCTTCACCATTTTATTATTATTATTATTATTATTATTATTATTATTATTATTATTATTATTATTATTATTATTGTCTCTAACACACCTGGAATCACAATTATTATCATCATCATCCTTATCATTATTGCTGTTATCACCCCTGTAATCAATAAGTTACGACAGACGAACTTCTATATCGCGAAAAAAATATAACTATGGACCAGACACCTTTCACTTGTGTACACGCGAGAGAAGGTATTTTCGACTGATTTAAACAAATATTAGTCCACTGGCCCCTAAAGCTGCCATTAACCCTTCAGCCTCATAAAGAAGAAAGGCTGTAACCAAATTATATGTTGATTCAGGGCCGAGACACTGAAATCAAATCGAATTAGGAGTCTTAAGCCACATTTCCTACTTCAAAAGTTCAAGCGAAGATGCTGTACTACATTACACTCTAATACAATTGTCTTTGTATTATAATGATTTACTTACATTTTTATCTATTTATTAATTAATTAAATTACTTTTTCGTTCATACTGGTCTCCTCTCTCCGTATTTCCCAATACCTTCTGTTACTTCTTTCTAACGAAAACCATATTCTTTGCAAGCTTGAATTTCAAGTCAGTGGCCCCTGTGGGCTTGTTCCATGTGAGTAGGGTTCACCTTCTGAATAATAATAATAATAATAATAATAATAATAATAATAATAATAATAATAATAATAATAATATATCCGTACATTTTGGCGTTTGTTCGTACGTACGTCATATATCGGACGAAATTGCGTGACTTACATTCGAAGAATGCTTGTGGTTTTTATTTGGCAAACTTTTAGAGAGTATTTATGTTTAAGCTTTTCTGAAATGTGCCAGAAATATGTTCTCTTAAACTCTCTCCCCCTACCCGTCATAAAGAGGAAAACATGACGAAAATGTAGGAAAAGATTGTCATTTGAATTTCTAAAAACCAAATTGAATTTTGTCAAATTGAATTTTTTGACTCATTGAACAATAACACATACTCAGATAAATGCTTGACAATAGTTACCTTGCCTTTCCCAAATATGGCACCAAAGATGTACAGCAGCAGTTGTCACAAGAACACTGGATTTGGTAAATCACAGGTAAAAATGGGCTCTCTCTATGATGAATGAAGCGAGGAGTGGTTAGACGACCCACAAAATCCAGTGATGGTGATGATTATGGCCTGGAATAACAGGAACTGTACGAACTCTGAACCCGTCCAGGGACTGAGGCAGACTTCAGATCGTGAAACACTGAACAAGGTTTAGAACAAGAGAGGCTGTTTGCTGTGAAATGATTAAAAAAGATAAGAGATAAGGCGGATTTCATCATGTGCTGATACCACGTAAAGTTCTGATAAGATGCGTTCTATTTCTAATCGTCATTTTGGAATGAAAAAGTGGCACGTTTAGTGAAGGCTGGTCGTGAAAATTCGGAAGAGCAAGCGAGATTATTAAGAATGTTTTTCATTACATTTTAATGTATTTGAATTTTTTAATGCTATTTACTGACACTTTTGATGTGGGCAAACTCTGTGTTCACCTTTTTTAGCCTTTATTTTTTTTCCGCTACTTGCAGTCCTTTTAGGCTCCGGGGGCAAGTAGTGCCGTCAGTGCACCTCACGTGGTGCACTGTAGGCATTACTTCAGGGTCTTTGCAGCGTCCATTAGGCCCCTAGCTGCAACCCCTTCGTTGCCTTTACTGTACCTCTGTTCATATTCTCTTTCTTCCGTCAGACTTTCCACCCTCTTTAACAATTGTTTTAAAGTGCATCTGCGAGGTTTTCCTCCTGTTACACCTCTCAAACCTTTTTACTGCCAAGTTCAGTTTCAGCGCTGAATGACCTCACGGGTCCCAGCGACTCACAATAGTCGAATAAAGACCAAGTACATAATTCGCTGCTTAAGTTAGATAGTGGCTCTTTGGGTTACAAGGGTCATATATGTATATATAAATTATAAATATATATATATATATATATATATATATATATATATATGTATATGAAACAGAGCAGTATCTTATTTCGGCCATTACTATCAACCAGACAATCAATCCAATATAAATGTAACTGAATCCAGCAAATGACCTGTTCACTTTCAATTACTGTTTAATTGATATATAATTAAGACCTCGTTAAGGAAACCTTGAATTCTACACCTTCAAAATGACCTCACGAAGATGAATTGACATTATACCACAAACTGCTGTTACGTGACTGTGTTTAGAGAAGCCGAAAACTTTATCTGAAATTATTTTTATCCACCTCGAAAAATAATAATGATTTTTTTTTTATCAATGTTCATTAGATTCGTAGACGTTTCTTTTCATTCCTCTTGGTAGTTCAGTGGTTTCGAAAATGAAGAATAAGAGGAATTTTTTTTTATCTATAATGTGGTTCGGATTAGAGGTCCCGTTGCTAGGTAACCAACTGGTTTCTTTTCATTCCTTCTTGGCCAGCCCTAGGAGAGCTGTTAATCAGCTCAGTGGTCTGGTTAAACTGAGATACTGTATAGTTCAGTGGTATCGCTAGTGACTTTCCACTGTTAGTCCCGAGTTCGGTTTCGGCTCAATTCTTTAAAAGGTTTTCGGTGACCCATGACATTCATGTCCTTGTGAGCCAAGGAAGGGTTTGGGAAGGGGGTGTCCTTAGATCTACTTGATGAGTCCATTAGTATCCACTGACTCGCTTCCCCAGGTCTAACGTGGGTCGAAAGGCATTTGGGCGCTGATGTGCACCTGTGAATTGTTTGTCCAGTCGTTAGGACATTGTTTGCAAGTACAGTGGGTTTCACTTTTTCTCTGCTGATTATCATTTGCTTTTAAACCTTCGAGAACCGTAATGTTACTGATGTATAGTGTTGCATTAAGCATTAACAGTACCTAACCTAGTTACTCCTAATGATAGACGAATACCCAACTTGAGTCTGACCTAACCTAACTGTTGTCTCTAGTGATACTGATATGATTCATGTATATTTCCCAATACTTCCATTCATTAGAACCGAAGTAAATGAAAACTATGAGAAATGAAAGTGTAAGAAATTGAGCACCAGTTATTTCAAGTTTAACCGAATCATATTCAAACTCTATCTGGAGTTGCACCTTTCGAACTTTTTTTACTTTCAATTACCTTTTCAGCGCTGAATGATGCTGATAGGTTCCAGCGCTTGGCCTAAATTTTATATTCCATTCCACTTATTATAACCAGTCAGTTAATAAGTGTTTTCTCTCTCTCTCTCTCTCTCTCTCTCTCTCTCTCTCTCTCTCTCTCTCTCTCTCTCTCTCTCTCTCTCTCTGCCTATATAAAAAAAAAATTCACGGCTTATAAAATCTGCAAGATTGATTTCAAAATAGCGAAGAGCGTCGGAGGATAAATAACTAACTCCAAGCACCATTCAGAACAGATAAATAGAAACGCCTTTTCAAGGTTCTCTTGTAATAATGTTCACATGGTCGGAAGTCCTATCAATAAGTGAAGGATTCTCCTTCTTAAGGGAAGACTTCGCTTTTTTCTCAGTTCGTGAGCGCTGGTTTTCTGTGGTCTTGAGGGCGTTATAACCGATCGTAACTAAGTCTAGATCAGAAAACGTCCCATTTTATATCCCAGGTTGTCAGGATAACATCAACTTACGTGTGTTATATAAGGTTATATAGGCAGAGCGAAGTGCGGGAGAAATTTGTTATTATTATACGTTTGGCAGTCGAGACAAATGTTTCTGTGTCGTAGACGTAAAAATGAACTTACTAACTTATTCGGTGAAATGAATTATATTATATTATATATATATATATATATATATATATATATATATATATATATATATATATATATATATATATATATATGGGTTTGAAATATATAACAAAGATTGTCTGTGCTGTTTTAGGTTGAACAACATGAATATTAATGTAAATATCTAGCATATTTAAAACGCCACTTTCCGGCGTCAAATGTATCATGAGTCTAATCTGATTGCACTTTCCCGTTTTCTGATATCCTCCCATCTTGTCAGCCCTGATTTTCTGCTTCACATTCAAACCACCAACTGAACGTTATGTTTATACACATCGTTGATTCACTGTTAATCAGTAATTCACTTGACGCCATATTTTTGTTAAGCTACAACAAGATCACAGTTCAAATTGCAATCAAAAGTAACGGTTGGCGGGAACGGCGCCCGCCCGTTTCAAGTCTCCGTAACGGCTCTAACTGGCTTGTCTCATCTGTAGGCGGCTTCTCCTCACTCGGGCCATGTACTGTAAATGCTGATTTCAGCAAAATCAAGGTTTGCTGTTATTGGTTAAAGGTCTCGTGGTTACAGTTTTTCCGCCAATCACTTGGAAGAAAGGAAAGTTTTCCTCTCATACTTAATTTAGTGTGTTTTTTTTCTTGGAAATTTTTCGTTAGTTTTATGTTGCATGAGAACGTTCACTATGGTGGTGAGGTTATATATATATATATATATATATATATATATATATATATATATATATATATATATATATATATATATATATATATATATATATATATATATATATATATATATATATATATATATATATATAGTATATGTGTGTGTTTTATATTATATATTTATATATATAATATATATAAATATATATGTAAACAGTCATGAAAAAATGAAAAATAAATAACCTGTTTCCTCTTTTTTTTCTCTTCCCGATTAACGGGTCCGTTTCTCACTGCGCTTTAAATACAGGAGCTGGTGAAAAATGCAATTAAGTCCCAAAAGCGAGTTAATTTGTATAATTCAGAGCAGAACATTAACCCCTGATGCATGCATTCACGAGCGGCGGAAACGGCCTCTTAATGGTAAGCGTCAGTAGTGTTGCAGTTTCCGGATTTGTAAATCCACTAAATGGAAAAACCTAAACCAGTCGACGTACGAAGACGGGAAAGTGGTCAATTTCGTTGCTTTTTTTTTTTTACTTTTTCAGTTTCGGAATATTTAGAGTTTTCCTCGTAGGGAGGTAGTGCCGCCAGTGCACCTCATGCGGTGCGCTGTAGGCGTCACTTGACGTTCTTCGCTGCGTGCCTGCCTGAGGCCCCTAGCTCCAACCCCTTTCATTCCTTTTACTGTACCTCCGTTTGTATTCTCTTTCTTCCACCTCACTTTCCTCAACCCTCTCCTAACAATTGTTTCATAGTGCAGTTTTGAGGTTTTCCCTCTGTTACACCTTTCAAACCTTTTACAGCCAATTTCCGTTTCAGCGCTGAATGGCCTCATAGATCCCAGCGCTTGGACTTTGGCCTGAATTCTATATTCTGCTCTATTGTATTCTGTTTCGAGCTTCATTTAAAGGACTCTTTGATTATACCTCGCAGATCTGTATTGTTAAGGGATGCTTAATTTTTCCCTAAAAAATTGGTATATTTTGAGTTTGATTTCAATTGCTTTTATGTACTTCTATGTCTGCAGTGTCAAAGAGTCTTTGCATAATAACTTACAAGCTATTTTGTAGATTATACTTTTCCTACAGTCTCGTCTTGTATTGTCGGACTGTATCATTTTCCCTGTAACAGAGAAAGAGAAAGATAGAAACTGTCAGAAAATTTTATATATATATATATATATATATATATACATACAGTATATATATAATTTCTTTGTTTTCCTACGTATTCATTTTATTTTCGCATGAATTTCGTGGCAAAGCTCATCTCTCTCCCATGCGTATAATCGTATATCCTGCCCCTCCCCTCCCCCCTTCCAAAAAAAAAAAAAATTGAAATTCAAAGATTTGGAGTAGGAAAGTACACATGCTTCTCAAAGTAATCAAATGAATTTTTTTCCGTTTAGATTTGGCTTTTAAGTAAGTAAACTTTTTTCTCATATAAAAGAGAGATGTTTGTGTTTTAACGGGTACGATTATCAAATTATCATGGAAGATTTGTACATGCAAAATAAAACAAGTAAAAAATGTCCCGAAGTATCTTCGGCGCAATCGAGTTTTCTGTACAGTCCCTATGGCGTACAATGAAGGTCACCGAAAATAGAGCTATCTTTCGGTGGTCTCGGTATGATGCTGTATGAGCCACGGCCCGTGAAACTTTAACCACAGTTCGGTGGTGGCCTATCCTATATCGTTGCCAGAAGCACGATTATGGCTAACTTTAACCCTAAATAAAATCAAAACTACTGAGGCTAGAGGGCTGTAATTTGGTATGTTTGATGACTGGAAGGTGGATGATCAACATACCATTTTGCAGCCCTCTAGCCTAAGTAGTTTTTAAGACTTAAGGGAGCCCGAGTTCGAGTCTCCGGCCGGCTAATGAAGAGTTAGAGGACTTTATTTCTGGTGATAGAAATTCATTTCTCGCTATAATGTGGTTCGGATTGCACAATAAGCTATAGGTCCCGTTGCTAAGTAACCAATTGGTTCTTAGCCACGTTAAATAAGTCTAATCCTTCGGGCCAGCCCTAGGAGAGCTGTTAATCAGCTCAGTGGTCTGGTAGAACTAAGGTATATTTAACTTAGGACTTGAGGGCGGACAGAAAAAAATGCGGATGGACAGACAAAGCCGGCACAACGGTTTTCTTTTACAGAAAACTAAAAAAAGGTATTTTTGAGTGAAAACAGTAGCTTAATTTAAGCGAGTACACACACACACTCAGCAAAACAACAAATGGCAAACCGGTTTTTTGAAGCGGAAAATGCCAGATTACTAGAGCAAACCCGTCCGTCAAAAAGAGGAAAGAGGAGAAGGTTGTATTTTGGAGTGCCAAATAACCCGAACACACCTGTCCATCAAATTTTCATGCCAGTTTTCCTCCGAAATGTTGAGGCGGCATTATTTAGTGCCTCGCGGACGTGACCTTACGCCTGTGACGTCATCGACTCTGGGAGAGGCGAGGAACTTCTAGCTGGCTGGCCCTTGGCGGTCGGGGGCGTCTCTCTCTCTCTCTCTCTCTCTCTCTCTCTTCCGTCTTTCTTCATTCTTTGGTATGTAGAGAACTCAGCCGTTTTCCTCCTCCTCCTCCTCCTCCTCCTCCTCCTCCTCTTCTTATAAGAGCTGGTAAAACTTTAACAAGACCCAAAGGTCTGTCGAAGGTTGCACGGAGGGAGGAGGTATATATGTTCATTAATATGATTGGATGTCAAAATATTTTTCCTTCGCAGGGAGGTTGCGCCGTCAGTGCACCTCAAGCTGTCCACTGTAGGGATTACTTAAGGTTCTTTGCAGCGTCTCTTCAGCCCCTAGCTGCAGCCCCTTTCATTCCTTTTACTGTACCTCCGTTCATATTCTTCCTTCCATCTTACTTTCCACCTTTTCCTAACAATTGATTCATTGTGCAACTGCTTTGAGGTTTTCCTCCTGTTGCACCTTTCAAACCTTTCTACTGTCAGTTTCCGTTCCAGCGCTGAATGACCTCATACGTCCCAGCGCCTGGCCTTCGACCTTGATGTTCAATATTCTATTCTATTCTGTGCAAAATGTTTTCTTCTCGAGTTTTTAATTGTTCTTGTTCGTACTCTGTTTTACATTGTGTTATTGAATATATATGTATATATATATATATATATATATATATATATATATATATATATATATATATATATATATATATATATACATACACACACACATCCACTGAGGTTTTGGTCACAGCTTGAAGTTTTTGACCCCATTCTCATTTTTATTTTGGCTGCTGCCCACCACAGTCCATTAACTACCATGTTTCTTGTCTAGTGTTGTTATATATATTATATACTGTGTATATATATATATATATATATATATATATATATATATGTATATATTTGTATATGCATATGTGATACATTGATAGCACTAGATTCTTTCCTTTCATGAACTTTAAATTTATTATTATTATTATTATTATTATTATTATTATTATTATTATTATTATTATTTTACCCCAGGTAGAAAATGATGCCATTTTCATTCTTCAGTTCCTGCCAAGTAAAACTTGAGAGTATGACCCACCCAGCCAACTTCCTCAGTGTCGAGAGCCCTTGGTGAATAACTTGCAGTTAAAAAAAAATAGAAAAGAGAAAAACTCTAAACAATTTTTCTTCTGCGAATGTTGAGCTGACGTAGTCCTGGGGAGGCAAATTTCTGAGATGCATGCTAGACTTGCAATAAGAGCCTCGATGGCCAAGTCGGTTAGAGCAGCAGCCTCGGACTTCTTAGAGGTCTGTGGCGCGGGTTCAAATCCGCAGCCGACCGGTTAGAGAGGCGGACACTTTGCTATCTGTGTAGACATCCCAGGATTATGTATGTAATCAACGGATAGGTTTGCTTAAAAGCAAATGGGTGTTACTGACTAATACACACACAAACAAAGCCATTCCAACATTTATCTAAAAACATAACAGACAACTCACACGTCTCGACTGTCGACCTAACCGCGCGACGTCTCCTCGCTGCTGGGAGAAAGGGTGCTGGTGGCTGGTACAGTACACGTACATACGCTACCCGGGTCTAAGCGATGACAGGCAGGGCAGCCGATCGAGACTACAGAGTCTCCCCCAAAGCCAAATCAAAGTCCTTCAAAAAGAAGGCATCATGCTTACCCCATACAAATGGGAAAATTCTACGGTTAGTTTTTAAGATATGGCGTCCCGCTTTTTTCAGGGAAAGGTCTCGGTACTCGGTTACATCTCGGGAATTTGCCTCCGGGAGAGATCGAGTGTTCTGGTATTCTGCGTCCGTTTTGTCTGGCATTGCTGTGATTGCTCGATACGTCACGTATTAATCTCTTTCGTAACTACCGTGAGGAAGTTATTACTGTGTCATTATCACTGTTTTTGTTTTTCGATTGTGCCTTTGCTGCTTTTAGTAATGAGTCCATTCACATATTGGGGTTTTCTGGCGTCACAGCTACTATAAGGTCACTTGTTTATAAATTAATGGTAATTACTGCAGTGCCTTTCATATACTTACGCGTGGTCAGTTTCACGTGATAGAATTTTATTTAGTGTATATATGCCAAGATGATTTTTATTTAATTACTTGTAAATTTCCCTCACAGCCCCCTTCCCATCCCCATCAAAGGTTGTGTAATAATATATTATCAACTCGAAAATTGAGTTTCACGCGTTTCCTTCGTGAGAAATAAATTGCTTTATTGCAAGTCTTAGCTCTTGAGTGTCTTTCAACATAACTTCTTTTATTGCTTCGTTGCCTTCACTTTCAATGAAAAGAATACTAGAATCAAAGACACTATTAAATGTCTATAACACTTGCAAGGAGATTGTATGCTCCGCTGAGCATAACGTTCTCAAAAATAAAAAGTCATCAATAAGTGAAAACGACCTCCAGATGAGATCAGTCATCTGACTGTATGGACACTTGAAAAGAGCACTCCTGTTGCTGGCGACATCTGGCAATTTCCATTGTTGCAACATCTGGCATCTTGCGTTGATCGCCCCGCCTACTAGAAGACGCGTTTGAGTCCTGAAATACAGGATTTCGCGTCAGATTTTTTGTTCATTGTTCCTAATTTATCTCCTTTCAAAAGTAGGTCGCTTTTTCAGATTTTCCTTGTCGATTCCTTTGAATTTGACGATGCGTATATAATAATGTTCTTTTATGTAATAATGCTCTTTGTGTATAAAAATGCTTTTTATGTTTTTTCTTTCTTCTTGGTACACATAATATATGTTCTTCTTCTTCCTCTTCTTTTTCTGCTGATTATTATTATTATTATTATTATTATTATTATTATTATTATTATTATTATTATTGTAATAGACAACAGCTCCTCATATGTGAACTTGTAATGTAATATAAAAGTGATTCCACTTGAAGCTCGCAATTCAGAATTTTATCTCTGCATTGTACAGGATTATTATTATTATTATTATTATTATTATTATTATTATTATTATTATTATTATTATTATTATTATTATTATTTCTTTACCACTTTACTTCAACACATCTCTCTAATGTACCTGCACCATCAACGCAAAATCACTATGAATTATGAATCTCATTAAATATTGGCTATGATAGTGTTTTAACGGCGACATTATTCATCCCAAAAATAAGGGGGGCCGTATTTCGGCAGTGAGAAGACATAAAGACGGTCATTATTTTTCACGATAACGATAAATGCCTTGTTACTTTAATGAGGCGTTATTTGTTTGGGAATATTTTTTTCTGAAAAGAGCAATGAATATTTGTTGAGGTTCATATTGATCTGACATTTATTTTTATAGATTCAGTAAGTTTAATCTTTTAGCAGTTTCCTTACATAGGATGTATATTAATATCAATTATTTTAATAATAATATTTCTTTTTGGTTTAGGCATACGTTTTATCGTAGCAACTTTTGAAGCTCGTTTTTCCCTACTTAAATATTTTATTAGTGATTCGGAAACCCTCTCCCCCCAAATTGTGAGGGAATGACGTGAAAATATCCCTTCCTCCCCCCTTCCTTCCCCCTCCCCTTCCTCTTTCAGGCTTCATATAAACCCGAAAAAGAGAGAGAGAGACACCATTATGTCATCGCCATAAACCTCGTGTTTTGTGGCTGAAAGATGCTGCTATGCTTCCTCGTCAAGTTTTCGCATCATAACCTCCGGTCGTTGGAGAGACCACCCACCGCCCACCCGGGCGTTGGTTTGGGAAGGGGTGGGGTGGGTGGGTAGGGGGGGGCGGTGGGATTCCGCTCCTCGAGAGCCGTTCGTGTAAACAATCCTTTGATGACAGACCCAGTTCACACGCACATTAAACTCCAATCAGAACCGCCACACTTGAAGGCTTTAGAATAACGATTCGCCCAACTTGTGTGTTTGTTTGCGGGCGCGTGTGTATGTGTGTGTGTGGTTGTGTGTGTGCGTGTATGTGTGAGAGAGAGAGAGAGAGAGAGGCAGACAGAGAGTGTTTGTACGTGAGTGTGTGTATGTGAGTTTGTTTCAACAAGTATACGTACGCAATCTTATTACACGTATATATTAGGCTTCAGTAAGACGGGATGGTTTAAATTGCCGATGCTTTAATTGAATCCTAGTACGAATAACATAAATTTTATTAACACAATGAAGTTGTGTGGCTATTTTGTGAATACACGGTGATACACTGTAATTGTAATAACCACAGTGCCCTCTTTTAACTTCTGAATTCTTCACACTTTTTGGGTACGCTTGTCACTACAAAGCCTTATACCCAAATGCAAGAATATGAAGTAATTCTGATGTACGGGCATCAGAATTAGGCCTACTTCATGTTCTTACAATTTTATGTGAGGCTTTTCATTGATAAGTATATATAAAAAAGTATGAAGACTTCGAAAAGTTAACAGAGGTCACTGGGGCCATTGCAATGACATACGTACCTGGTAAAAAGCGACCTGTAGATTTTATATATTTATATAAAAAATGTGTATACATTGTACGCACATCACATTTTGTGTGTTTAGCCTTCATTGTCCATAAGTTAATTTAACATCCAAATAATTCATTATACTTCACTGTCGAGAATTCCATGATATCATTCGACGTTTCTCGCAGTGTGGAGAAATCTCACTTCCGAGTCGACGCGACGCTCATAGAGCTTCGGAACACCAACACGAATTCACACAATCTCGGCCCGAAGAGGAAAAGGAACTTCTAGTTTACATAAGCCCGTCAAAAGGATTTTCTCCTCGACTTCCTGCGTAAGCCGGACAAGGCAAGATGCCTCCTGTTTTGCTGACAAGTTTGCCGAGGTCCTCGTCGCTTGCAATAAGCTCCTTCTCGCTCTGGGGCCGCGTCTCGCTGAATTGCAGAATAAATTTGTGGCTGCTCCCCGCGTCGGACCGAAGTTGAAGAGAGAGTGGCTGGTAGATTTACATTTGGGCTGGGAAAGCCTGTTTCTGCCCTAGGAAGGGATCGTAGGAATAGGAGGAGGAGGAGAAGGAAGAAATGGAAGACTTGAAGGAAAATGAGGATGAATATTAAGACGGAGAAACTCCAGTCGTGCGATTTAGTACGTTTCCAATTGCAAGTATAAATGATGCATCGTTGTTTCGAGATCTTATGGGGGAACTGAGACAGGCAAAACGCTTAAAGTATACTGTTGCTTGTGTGTGTGTGTGTGTGTGAGAGAGAGAGAGAGAGAGAGAGAGAGAGAGTAATTTCAACATTTATTTCCATTCTTTCAGCTGTTACAACCCTGGAGCTTATAGTCAGATTGCTTCGGCGAGAATAACTGGTCTTCTTGTTTTCGTATTTTTTTTTTTTTTTTTTTTTTTTTTTGATCCGCCCCTTGAGAAAAGGGAGGCTATATGCTACAAAGAAGAATATATTGAAACTTAGTTATCTGAATATATAATTAGGTATTTCAACAGATGTTACTTTAATTCAACATAGGTTATGTTAGCTCATAGTTTTTTTTTTGCAGGTTATAGAATACTTGATTTTTAGTCAAATTTCTTTTGTTGAAATTACCTTTCAACACTTATTTCCAGTATTTTAACTGTTGAAAACCCTGGACGTTTAGTCATATTGCTTCGGATAGAATAACTGGCCTTTTTTTTCATACTTTTTAGTTTTCTTTAAAACTCTTGTGCTGGCTTGGTCTGTCCGTCCGCCCTCAGATTTAAAAACTGCTAAGGCTAGAGGGCAGCAAATTGGTATGTTGATCATCCACCCTCCAATCATCAAGCATACCAAATTGCAGCCCTCTAGCCTCAGTAGTTTTTATTTTATTTAAGGTTAAAGTTAGCCATGATCGTTCTGGCAGCGGTATAGGCACCAACAACATAGGCCACCGCCGGGCCGTGGCTGAAAGTTTCATGGGCCGCGGCTAATAGTTTCATGGGCCGTGGCTAAGAGTTTCATACAGCATTATATGCTATACAGAAAACTCGGCTGCGCCGAAGAAAATTCGGCGCATTTATTACTTGTTTTTTTTTTTATACCATTTAGGATAACCTTTGACCTTTTACTTTAATCGGCGAGGTCCCGCTTTCGACGAACGGAAGGCCTATAGGCTTTAAGTAGGCCCACAGGAGGAGATGGAGATTTCGAAAACTGTCCTAACAGAAACTGAAAAATCTAGGAGCTTCATTTTAAAGTTTTTTTTTAACATGAGTTGAATTCCCGTTTTCATGGCTCTTGAATTCAAACACTGCCTTGGTTTTCCATGGGGTTTATAGTCTTCCCTCACTTAAGGGGCGATTGTGTAGATCCATTTTGTTATTTGTTATTATTATTATATTATTATTATTATTATTATTATTATTATTATTATTATTATTATTATTACATTTACATATACAAAATTTACATATACAAAATATTATTAGTATTATTATTATTATTATTATTATTATTATTATTATTATTATTATTCTGTTGATCGTACCTTCGACATTCACATTCATTTGGAAAAAATAAAGTTATTATTATTATTATTATTATTATTATTATTATTACGCTGCCGGGGCCTTCGATATTAACATTTACAAAACATATGCTCTATAACATGCTGTCTTTCGAGAGGCGATTTTGTCAGTCAATTCTGTTCTTGACTCAACTCATTTTCATCCCCGTTCCATCCAGTGGAGACATAAGGTTGCCCTTCCCATCGGCATTTGCATATCATTTACTAGAAGAAATAAATAAATACCATAGAATGAAGTCAAACAAAAGAGAGGAGGAATTATAATGCCTCATATATCCATATATATGTATATGTATATATATTCATTAGTTTTCATATATTTCATGATTTTTCATTTTCCCCATTCTATACTTATTGTTATTACCCTGCTAAACTATGTTGAGAGTTACTCTTATATATATATATATATATATATATATATATATATATATATATATATATATATATATATATATTATATATATATATATATATACATATATATATATTATATATTTGTATATATACACATATAATTTTGGATTCTGAATGTATATGCATATTTGTTATAATGACAGAGAATTTTGAGAATCTGAATGTGTTACGTTTAGGTTATAATGAGGGAGAGCTCTCTCTCTCTCTCTCTCTCTCTCTCTTTCTCGGCCTTTGCTCAGCCTGCTGCTTACAGTCTCATTACTTCGGTTATTTCACGCACTCAGCAAAAAGGAACCGACCCGTGAGATTTATATGGTCAATTAAGCCGTCGGAAGTGGAAGGAAGCCCTGTGGGTGGGGTGAGGGTGTTATAGACGACCGTCTGGGTGACGCCTGGATAGTGAGGGTGGGGGTGGAGTAGGTATTGGCTAGCGAAGAAAAGACTTCACAGATCGCCTGGGATGGATGGACGGGCTACTCGGATAAGAGCGAGTATTTTTGCGGCAGCTAGCATCGACGATATCGGTCTGCGATTAGGGCCGTTCTTAAATATATGATCTCATTTCGCTAATGGCCGCTAATGAAGCGGTGGAAATGAAAATTCCCAGAAAGGAGACCTCGGTACGTCTGACGCAACGCCCGAGTTGTAAACAACAGTCTCCGTTTTCTGTTGTGGGTAAATGAGGGGGAGACTCAAGGTAATTTGCCGTTTGCGCGTTTTCTTAAAGATTAAAAAGTATGTTCCTTTTCGACGATGACTGGTTCTTATTTGGTAATGTTTTTAGCTTGTTTCGTTTTCTAATCAGACTTATAAATGTTGATATTTATCGATAAGAAACCCTATATTATTTGTTTAAACTTACGAATATACATATGCTCCGTAATTATCACCAGGTGACATTTTGGTGTCAATTAACTCATATTAATAGCAATTTTATCAAACAGATTACCACCGTAATGAGCTTATCACGTTATTCCTGATGGCAGTGTACGATATTTAACCTAGATGATATCAGGCAAGTCTAAAACACCTGGTATATATTATTTTGAATGCGTGTATCAATTGGGGAGCATTTTTAATCTCTCTCTCTCTCTCTCTCTCTCTCTCTCTCTCTCTCTCTCTCTCTCTCTCTCTCTCTCTCTCTCTCTCTTTATTTTAGATTTGCTCTTCTCACTTTTCATTATCAGGGATTCTACTCTGTGAATGTTTGTAAAGTAAAAGTGAAAGTAGAATAATAATAATAATAAGAATAATAATAATAATAATAATAATAATAATAATAATAATAATAATAAATTCCTGTAAGCCCGCTTACGGGTATAAATATGGCATAATTGTACCCGTAAGCGGGCTTACAGGAATTTATTATTATTATTATTATTATTATTATTATTATTATTAACAGCTGTTAGATAATAATAATAATAATAATAATAATAATAATAATAATAATAATAATAATAATAATAATTGAATATATTTCAATAAAAGACTTCCTGCATTCCACACGCTATCCTTTTCCAATATGAATATTAGCCAGTTGCTGACCAACATCGCTGAGCCTGAAAAGCGAATTATAAGGAAAATAGAAAAGTTCCTGTATAAGATAAATTCGCATAATACAGCCATCCTTTTTAATAATAATAATAATAATAATAATAATAATAATAATAATAATAATAAATTATCATTCTTAGGTGGAATTAGAACCCAGGGTTCTCAGGTAAAATTCTTCATATATTTTTTTATAAATTCAAGACTTTCGTTGACAATAAAGAAGTTAATAGGCCATAGGCCCTTTTCAATATACGAGATATAAAACATATTTTACCATTTGAGAATACTATGTTTGTTTTTTTTTTTTTTTTAGAAATATGTAAGCTCCGTATTGTGGTTTTTATGTAATGGTAGAATTTTTTTTTTTAGAAATATGTGGGCTTTTTTTTTTTTTTTTATATTCAGCGGTCGAATTTTTTTTTTATAGATTTAGAAATATGTAGGCTCATTTTTTTTTATTCAGCAGTCGAATTTTTTTTTATAGATTTAGAAATATGTGGGCTTATTTTTTTATATGTTGCGGTCGAAATTATTTTTTATAGATTTAGAAATATGTAGGCTAATTAGTTTTTTAAATGTTGCGGTCCAAACTATTTTTTATAGATTTAGAAATATGTAAGCTTATTTTTTTATATATATATATTCAGCAATCGAAATTTTTTTACAGATTTAGAAAAATGTAGGCTTATTATTTTTCCATCTTCAGCGGTCGAAATTTTTTTATGATCGATTTTTGCTTTTGTTAAATTAGATCCGGCGTTTCATCACGTCAAAATTATTCAACGAATCTGATAATTATTGTCTTCGGTGTTTTAAGCTTAGGATTACATCAGATCTTGATTCATCTGCGACGGAATTATTCAGACTGATAATTCGATTCGTTAGACTGAAATTAGCGGATGAATTTGATAATTGGGTTTCCTAGATTTAAGTGGAAATTATTCTGTTCACCGGATCGAAAGTATTTATTGAATTCAATTACATTAATTACTTAAATCACGTGTTAAACATGATCTAAATTATTAATTAGACCTCTCCGAATTTTTGTATGGATATTATTAATTATATTTGATAGATCGAATTATAAAGTAAAAATGGTTAGCGAGATATGATAATTCGTCTCGTTAAATTGATATTGTCGATTATATTCATATTGAAAGACACCGACAATAGGATGGAATGGAATACAGGGTTTAGGTCAAAGGTCAAGCACTGGGACCTACGAGGTCATTCAGCGCAGGAAAGGAAATTGAGTGTGGGTATGTTTGAAAGGTGTAACAGAAGAGAAACTGTGAAATAATTCTTAGGAGAGACTGGATAGCAAGATGGAAGGAAGGTAATATGAACGGAGGTACAGTAAAAGGAATGAAAGGGGTTGCAGCTATAGGGGGCCTCAGGAAGGGACGCTGCGAAGAACCTCAAGTAATGCCTATAGCGCACGCCGTGAGGTGCACTGGACGGCCCTACCCCTCTACGGGGAACATCGGTAATATGGTTCACTGGATCAAATTTTATCGAAATAAAATCGATATTTGGTTTAACCAGACCAATGAGCTGATTAACAGCTCTCCTAGGGCTGGCCCGAAGGATTAGATTTATTTTACGTGACTAAGAACCAACTGGTTACCTAGCGACGGGACCTACAGCTTATTGTGGAATCCGAACCACATTATGACGAGAAATGAATTTCTATCACCAGAAATAAATTCCTCTAATTCTTCACTGGCCGGTCGGAGAGTCGAACGCTGGGCCAACAGGGGGCATTGCCGTCAGTGCACTTCATGCGGTGCACTGTAGGCATTACTTAAGGTTCTTTGCAGCGTCTTCGGCCCCTATCGGCAACCTCTGTCGTTCCTTTTACTGTACCTCCTTTCATATTCTGTCTTCCATCTTACTTTCCTTAACCCTCTCCTAACAATTGATTCATAGTGCAACTGCTTTGAGGTTTTCCTCCTGTTACGCCTCTCAAACATTTTTACTCTCAGTTTCCGTTTCAGCACTGATTGACCTCATAGGTCCCA
This sequence comes from Macrobrachium rosenbergii, assembly GCF_040412425.1. Taxonomy (NCBI): domain Eukaryota; kingdom Metazoa; phylum Arthropoda; class Malacostraca; order Decapoda; family Palaemonidae; genus Macrobrachium; species Macrobrachium rosenbergii. Next base: position 4,382,455 of record NC_089750.1, on the reverse strand, counting down.
GTACTTGGTCTTTGCCCTAAATTCTATATTCAGTTCAGTTAATGATCATACTCGATCGTCCTCTTCCGTCGATCGGAATAGTGGACTGAACTGGATTCTTCGATTCAGTGCATAGAAATCATTGTATTTAAATAAATTGAAGAATCGGTTACAGTGTTCACTGTCCCGAAACAGTGCCTCGAAAAGAACGAATTGGCATCTCTTGTACTTCCAACGACAGAATTCAATATCTTCACCTCATTTGAAATTCATCCCCGGATTGAATTCGCTTTGATTTCACCCTTGAATTCGGTTTCAAAGGGACCAGTAATCAGTGTTGAAATGCTGTTCGGCTAAATTGTAATTAGCCAGCCTCTTTTTTTTTTTTTTTTTTTTTTTTTTTGACAGGGCGCAATTACTCAGTCACCAGAGGTCTGTTAAATTGTAATCAGGGAAGGAATTATCGTCGTTGGAATATTCAGGAATTCTTTGTCCTTGGAATCATTCCTGTTTTAGGTTAGAATTTTTTTCCTTTTTTTTTTTTCCTGTGTCAGGTTTCAAAGTTCGAAAGATTTTGTCGTTTCATGTTTAAAATCATGTGAGATTTTTTTCCTTCTTGAAATTAAAGTTACGGAAAGTGTTTTAGCTTCAAATTTAAAATTACGGAAGATTTATCCATATTCCACATTTTCCGTTTTAGCGCTGAATGACCTCTTAGGTCCAAGCGCTTGGCGTTTCGTCTAAATTTTGCATTCCATTCCGTCCCATAAGGTATAGATGCGGGTTTACACAGAGGAATTTAATTGTTTAGATTCAATTGCTTTCAGTGCCTTCATTCTCCCATAAGGGTTAGTGCTGTCAATTTCTCCCCAATTCTCTTCAATTCTCTTTACGTCTTTCCGTGTGCCAGGCTTTTCGCGTATTGTCGATCTTTTGAAAAATTCAGTCATGAGGTTCTTTGCGTCTTGGGGAATTATTTTGTCAGGCTGAACTCGGCGGATCTTATAAGTCTTCTTCGCTCGGCTAAGAGATTTTAAAGTTCACGAATTCTTTTTTTTTTTTTTTTTTGGAACTGATGTTTTATTTTAACAAATATACACACATGTATATATATATATATATATATATATACACATATATATATATATATATATATATATATATATATATATATATATATATATATATATATATATATATATCGTTGTTTCTAGACCAGACAGCAGCAGTTCGAATCCCACTGGTGACAAAGCGCGTATCACTTACTGTATACAGTATAACTCCCCCTGGGTGTAGGTATTATTCACGTGTTATACTGAATTGGATATTACAGGAAACTTGTAGATTAGTATTTGTGAATATCAACAGTGTCACGGCGTATGTGACAGAGAAAGAGCAGAAATAAGCATTAGAGGTTACAGAATTTTTTCCAAATTTGAAAAGTCAAAAATTCATATAAATATATATATATATATATATATATATATATATATATATATATATATATATATATATATATATATATATATATATATATATATATATATATATATATATATATATATAATTATTTGACTTTTCCTATCTGGAAAAAATTCTGTCACTTCTTAATGCTCATTTCAACTTCCTTTTTCTGTAATACGACTTCTATCATATTTCTGTTTTTCCGTATTTTCTAACAATTTTTGTAACTTTGTTGTATCAGTATAATCTTTTTTCCATATTCTCCTATTCTCCTTTTTTTCGTTCTCCTTACCACGTTTACTCTTTTATCCTCCCTTTGCCTCATTTAAAGGTTGGGTCACTTATTCTAGGCCATTTTCACATTGTTACTGGTCAATAGGCGTCACTTTGAAATATTTCTGGCGTCGCTTATTATTATTATTATTATTATTATTATTATTATTATTATTATTATTATTTTTTTTTTATTTTTTTGAGTGTTTAATTTCAAGGTGTATCTCCAACTCTCTATCGTTTCTTCAGCGTAATTTACTTCAACAACTTATTGTTATTACTTATTTATATATATATATATATATATATATATATATATATATATATATATATATATATATATATATATTTTATTTTTTTTTTTTTTTTTTTTTTTTTCATCCGTCAAGTTATCAATTTTCTTTTCTCTATGGCTTGTTTGCAACCTGGGGCTAATGTTCTCTTTTTTTGTTTATTTGTTTTTTATTTACTTATTTTTGTAAGTTCGTATGGGTCCCCTGTAGGATTTTGTGCTTTATTTTCTTACAATGAGGAGTCACTCTCGTTCTCTCATTTGGCATTAACAATCATTCTCTCTCTCTCTCTCCCTCTCTCTCTCTCAGCTTTCTCTTTTCTCTCTCTCTGATATCTCTCACTGTTCTGATATCTCACTATCATCCCCTCTCTCTCTCTCTCTCTCTCTCTCTCTCTCTCTCTCTCTCTCTCTCTCTCTCTCTCACCCTTCGTCAGCCAAATCTAAAAAGAGAAAATTTAATCTTTGATGTCGTGACGTCACACCAGTAAACAAGGCCAGAAAAAAAAAATAAAAGATTAAATATAAAACAAATATAAAACTTCTAATCGATTTTCCGATTTTTTTTTCTCTCCCGCCCTCTCTCAGTTCTTACGTTCCCTTGTTTTTCCGTTCGTCGGCGCGTTCGTGTCTTATCTTTCCTCTCAACCCCTTCTCTTCCTTTTGTACGTGTGTGTGTGTGTGTGTGTGTGTGTGTGTGTGTGTGGAGAGAGAGAGAGCCCAGAGACGAGAGAAACTCGAAAAATGAGAAAAGAGTGTTGTGACAGGGCCCCTCAAATTCTGTTTTCGTTCATTTGCCTCTTCCCCTTTTTTTGGGGGGGCGGGGGTGGGGGAGTGGGGTGTCCCAAGTCTTTTTGAAAAGATTTGGAAATATTATTTGTGTGATTCATTCCTTTCAGTGACCGTAGTTTTGACATTATTTGCGGTGGTAAGATTGACGTCAGTATTTACTGATGTGTGTGGATGAGTAATGGTGGTAATGATAAAATTATTTTTGTTACTGGTGTCATTTTTAACAGCAGTGTTATTATTATTATTATTATTATTATTATTATTATTATTATTATTATTATTATTATTGAAAGAGAAACCCACAAGATTCCTGTGCATAACTTGGTTAATTGTAAATATTTACATACGTAATATGTAAATGTTTACAAGTAAACAAGTTTTACACAGGAATCTTGTGGGTTTCTCTTTCCATCTTAAGAAGAAAACTGAAAGAAGTTTTTGTGTGGTTCATTATTATTATTATTATTATTATTATTATTATTATTATTATTATTATTATTATTATTATTATTATTATTATTATATTCCTTCATATAAGAACCATTCGACTCGTAGCCAAATGTATCAGGTTAAAATAAAAGTCAAGTGTCGTCAGAATTTGCAGTGTTTTCCTATGCAGTTTATTCATACATTTTACCCTTCCAATTGAGGATCACTTCCTTGCAAATGAACAGCAAACGTAAATGAGGGAAAAATCTCTTTAGTTGTAGCCTGAACGAAAAATTTTACAGCACATCTGCTTTTAAAGTCGACTTAATATCTTTTAGCTTTAATATTGTGTTGTTTGTTGGTTCTTGAGGTATTTCACATCTTGTGTTAAAGAAGTTCATAGTTAAAGAGAAGATGCATCACCCTTGTTTTGAATAATAATAATAATAATAATAATAATAATAATAATAATAATAATAATAATAATAATAATAATAATAATAATAATAATAAATGAAACTGCTACACATCGTTTGGCTTTGATGTGCGTCGCAGTTGGTCGTAAAGAAACCTGATAACTCTCTCTCTCTCTCTCTCTCTCTCTCTCTCTCTCTCTCTCTCTCTCTCTCTCTCTCTCTCTCTCTCTGTGCTTTATTTCTGTTACTCTTTTACCTGCCTTCCTTGTCTTTGAAGTTGCCGATGCGACGAGTTTAAAATCTTTTATAATTTATTTAATTTTGTGAAGTAATTTAGTGTTGTACATTCTAGATAACACACGCCATGTTTTCTTTTTTTTTTTTTTTGAAAGTATCTTAAGGACGAGCCTTTTAGTAAATTTTATGTTAACAGTAATCGGAAATTATATCTGTTGTCTGATTTTGCCGATGTTATAATTTTTTTTTTTTTGTATCAGTTTGTCACAGATAAGTTTCTATAGATGTTTGTATTTTTAAATCTATGTCTGTTTTCATTTTATTATCAGTATTATCAGTCTTTCGTAATTTGTTTTTTTTCAGCCATTCAACATTTCTCTAAATACCTTCCGTAGGGGGAGTAGTACCGTCAGTGCATCTCATGCGGTGTACTGTAGGCATTAACTAGGTTCTGTACAGTGTTCCTTCGGCCCCTAGTTGCAACCCTTTTCATTCCTTTTACTGAACCGCCTCTCATATTCTTTCTTAGTCCAACTGCTTTGAGGTTTTCCACCTGTTAACCTTTCAAACCTTGTTACTGTCAGTTTCCCTTTCAGCGCTGAATGACCTCGTAGGTCCCAGTGCTTGGCCTTTGGCCTTAATTCTATATGCTATTCTGTTCTCTCGAATGATTGGATGTCTCCTTTTAAACATCATTATCTTGAAATTCATTTCTCGCTATAATGTGGTTCGGATTCCACAATAAGCTGTAGGTCCCGTTGGTAAGCAACCACTTGGTTCTTAGCCACGTTAAATAAGTCTAATCCTTCGGGCCAGCCCTAGGAGAGTTGTTAATCAGCTCAGTGGTCTGGCAAAACTAAGGTATACTTAAGAAAAAAAAAAACATCATTATCGCTCGTTCGGAATAATTCATCTCTGGGTAATTCATCTCTAGATACTCAGATTTCGTTTTTCAGTCTCGGGAAAGTCTTTCTCCCTCATTAAAACTCCTCATTAATTTTCAAAACATTACTATACTCTTTGAAGGCTATCAAGAACAACCGTTTGTAAAGGTCGCCGTTTTAATTCCGTGCATTTAATTCGAACTGGAAGGAGATTCTGTGGGCGAAATTCTCCGGTTTGTTGACACAACCCAACGCACCTCGGGAAAGTTGAAAAAAAAAAAAAAAAAATCTGCGGCGTCTGTTTTCAGGGGATTGGGCGCTGCGTGAATTGGTCTCTTCAAATTAATGGCGCTTTTGAAGGGAGGAATTTTTCTCTCTTGCGTTTCGCCTGTGAATGCGCGCGCTAATGGTTGTGCTACTTTTGGGTGCGAGGTAGTTTTCTCTCTCTCTCTCTCTCTCTCTCTCTCTCTCTCTCTCTCTCTCTCTCTCTCTCTCTCTCTCTCAGTGGAATAATTTTTTTACGTATGGTTAGGCTATGAAGTTAGTTCTCTTTGTGTCATTAGTTTTCTCTCTTTCTTTTTGGCATAATCTTTTCGATTGGTCAAGTCTCTCTCTCTCTCTCTCTCTCTCTCTCTCTCTCTCTCTCTCTCTCTCTCTCTCTCTCTCTCTCTCTCTCTCTCTCTCTCTCTCTCTCTCTTCTCTCTCTCTCTCTCTCAACTCTCTCATTTTTAGAGTGCAGCTATTAAGTTTTTTTTGGTTAATATATATATATATATATATATATATATATATATATATATATATATATATATATATATATATATATATATATATATATATATATATATTATATATGCTATCCCGATCATACTCTCTCTCTCTCTCTCTCTCTCAAAAATAGCGAATAATATGGTATTTCCATTAGGTATCTCTCTCTCTCTCTCTCTCTCTCAGTGGAATAATATTTTAGGCATTTTATATGAAGTAATTCTCTCATGTCATTAGAGATAGCGATCAAAAACTCTCTCTCTCTCTCTCTCTCTCTCTCTCTCTCTCTCTCTCTCTCTCTCTCTCTCTCTCATTTTTACTCGATAGGGTGCAGCTATTAAAAGCTTCCGCAAATAGCGCGATATTTCCCTTGGTATCGGTCGCTAGGGCACGGCAAGTGCCCGGAGTGGCTGTGGCTGGCGCGAGTTAGCAGTGAGTCGATTCGCGACGAATATGTCAGATTTTATATATTTTTATATTTCGAGAATTCATCTTGAATTTGGACTCATTCTTGTTTATATTGGTTTTATAATTGCTGTTATTCAGTAGGTGTGCAGTTGTTAGAAAATTATTTAATATCATTATTATTATTTAGAGGATGACTTGAAATTCAAGCTTCCAAAGAATATTTTCATTTTTCAATTTTTCGAGAATTCCTCTTGAATTCTGACTCATTCTAATTTATGTTGATTGTATAATTGCTGTTATTCAATAGGTATGTAGTTATTAGTTAGTTATTATTATTATTATTATTATTATTATTATTATTAAATACTCATAGTAGCATGAGTCTTAAAGTCGAGAAATAGATTCCCTAAAGCTATCTGTAAAGTTTTATCTTTAAATATATGAACATATACATAACTGTGGATTTTTTCCATTATTATTATTATTATTATTATTATTATTATTATTATTATTATTATTATTATTATTTATTATTCAGAAGATGAACCCTATTCATATGGGACAAGCCTACAAGGGCCATTGACTTCCAAAGGAACGGTGTTCATTGGAAACAAATAACGAAGGGTAATGGGAAATAAAGAAAGAAGAGATCAGTTATTAAAAAAAAATAGATAAATAAATTAATAAACGAATAGATAAAAGTGTAAGTAAATTAAGATTGATGCAGTGAATATCTGTACGTCTGTCAGTTTGTGAAAATTTATGATTGACAGAGAAGTAAAGTCAGTTGCGTAAATACTTACAGTGAACGTTGCCTGTTCGGGAATCAGAATTCGTTCACCTGCGCTTTTTACGTTCAGGATCGTGACCCCTGATTTGGGTAGGCATGCCCGTCTCGTCTCGGGCTCTTTAAATCACCCCCTCACCTCCCTTCGCCCCACCCCACAAAAAAAAAAATCTTGAAATATTTATTCATTTTTATGTAATATTTCTTTATCAATATCTCTTTCGTTTCCTCGTAATACTTACCTAAATTTCATGCCGTAATATCTTTAAACAATATGTCCATTGAGCATAAACAAGAAGCCAAATAAATTATAAAAAGTTGAAATGACAGTATAATGACTCCTTGATTCCCCCACCCCTCTTTCCCCTCCCCATTCCCCAGACCCTCTTTGTAGACATAAATTCCTCCCCAGGGCCGTTTTAAGGTCTGTAAATTAAGCTCCGTACTTTATTTTTATAGTAATGGCTTACCGCAATGTCGGCTCGACAAATTTTACAAGTAAATTTTCCTTGAGGCACGGAGCAGGCATGTGGTTGGTTCTCTCTCTCTCTCTCTCTCTCTCTCAGGTAACTCTTTCTTAGTGTAGTAATACTCCTTTTAAGGGTAATTTCTCTCTCTCTCAGGTAACTCTTTCTCTAGTGTAGTAATACTTCTTTCAGGTAATCTTTCTTAGTGTGTCTCTTCTTTTAAGGGTTTTTCTCTCTCTCTCTCTCTCTCTCTCTCTCTCTCAGTGAGGTAACTCTTTCTTAGTGTAGTAATTGTCCTTGTAAGCTCATTTCTCTCTCTCTCTCTCTCTCTCTCTCTCTCTCTCTCTCTCTCTCTCTCTCTCTCTCTCTCGTGAGGTAATCTCTTTCTTAGTATAATAAGAATTGAAAAAGGGAGTCAAACAGATTCCCGAACGCTCTCTGTTCAGATTTATTTTTTAATATCTTTTGTACCAATAAATAACTGGATACTTTCTCCGATTCTCCTTTTAAGCGTAATTTCTCTCTCTCTCTCTCTCTCTCTCATTTAGTGAGGTAATTTCTTAGCTTATTCTGCACTATCAATTATAGTTCTGTTTCTCTCTCTCTCCCAGCAAGCAGAACTTGTTCTCCTTCCTTTGTTCAATAATCTTTTTCATTCTCGTAAGAGTAACCTCTTAGTAACTGTAACATCTCTCTCTCTCTCTCTCTCTCTCTCTCTCTCTCTCTCTCTCTCTCTCTCTCTCTCTCTCTAATATAATCCCTCTTCGGAAAACATAATTTATATCTCTCTTTCTCTCTCCATTAATGAAGTAATTTCTTAGCTAATTCTGTACAATAAGATTTGAATCGTTCTCTCTCTCTCTCTCTCTCTCTCTCTCTCTCTCTCTCTCTCTCTCTCTCTCTCTCTCTCTCTCTCTCTCTCAGTGAGGTAATCTTTCTGTATGTATAATAATTCTCCTCTTAAGCGTAATTTTCTCTCTCTCTCAGTGAGGTAATCTTTCTGTATGTATAATAATTCTCCTTTGAAACGTAATTACTCTCTCTCTCTCTCTCTCTCTCTCTCTCTCTCTCTCTCTCTCTCTCTCTCTCTGTCTGTCTGTGGGAGAGGGAGTACAACGCAAAATCTATTGGCTAGACTGCGCCAGACAGCGGCGTCATTCCTTACAGCTTCCTGTATCTGCCCTTCTCTAAGAACTGCGATCACGAGCATTCCTCAGTACATAGCCGGAATGTTTTGCACCCTTATTCTCCCCAAACGGGAATGTGACGAAAATAAATCTCCTTTTTTGGGGGTGGGGCGGGAGGAGGATTGGGGGGGCGGGGTAAATGGTAGAGGGCCGTCCTCTTGAATTAGGTAATATGCCACTGCGTTTTTGCGGGTATTTCCTTTTCAATTTTTTTTTTTTTCGTTTAAAATTTTTTGTTTTTGGATTTTAGTCTGGTATATTTTGTATTTTCATTAAGTGAAGTTTAGTAAAAAAAAAATATTCTGTGGGTAGTTCAAAAAATATTTTGTGGGTAATTCAAAAAATATTTTGTGGGTGATTCAAAAAATATTTTGTGGGTAATTCAAAAAATAGTTTGTGGGTAATTAAAAAATATTCTGTGGGTAATTAAAAAAATATTTTGTGGGTATTTCAAAAATATTTTGTGGGTAATTCAAAAAATACTTTGTGGGTAATTCAAAAAATATTCTGTGATTAAAAAAAATTCTGAGTAATTAAAAAATATTTTGTGGGTAATTCAAAAATATTTTGCGGGCACTTCCCTTTTTCCTTTTACGTTTTGAGATTTAAATTTATTTTTGCCACGGCTGAAAATTTTTTGTTTGACAAAACGATAGAAAAAATAAAATATTTTTGTATTTTAGGGGTCTTTTCGAATGAGTTATTATGCCACTGAGTTCTTTCAGCATCTAGGAAATTTTTTATACGGAATTTCATTAAAAAAAAAGTGCTGTGTCATATGCTTGGAAGTAATGCCTATTATTATTATTATTATTATTATTATTATTATTATTATTATTATTATTATTATTATTATTATTATTATTATTATTATTCACACCCATGCGTTTTTACATGTACTTGTTAAGACAGTGTTCTCAGTAGTCGTCGTTTTGTGAAAGGCTTTGTTTATTGTTGTTTCTCCCTCACATAAATGTTTATAAAATTGCCACTGTCTGTGCACGTGCGCAGGCACGTATGCATACGTGCTTATGTCGTTTATGTCATATGTTTGTGTGCTTACACAATTTATGTCATATTTTTATGAAAAATGCCAATCGTACACATGGAAAATTTTCAGACAGTGTTGGTCCCTATGGTGTATGTATGAGTATGCACATGCATATATATGTATATGTATATATATTTATAGATATACATATGGATATGTATATATATATGTATACATATAAATTATATATATATATATATAAATTGTATGTATTATCACTATTATTATTGTTGAAAACTGTCCTCCCTACAAATTACCGAAATGCCGAGTAACAAGACCAGACGTTTTATGGTCATGGGTGCTCATAGTCGGTATGTTAGCGAGTGTGTGAGGTTATGAGAAGGTTAGGGGTTGAGAAAAGGGGGTTAACTCCTTCCCTCACTTTGGGGAGGAGGAGGAGGAGGAGGAGGAGGGGGAGGAAAGGCGTCAAACGAGGGAAGTTTTACCAAGGGTGTTGGAGAGAAGCCACGAGTCTTGAAGGCAGATTTCATTCCTTGATCCCAAAAACAATTGAGAGATAAATAAATGAATAAATAAATGTTGAGGTTAATAAGGAGAACTTGAGGTTGAGGTTTGAGGTTTGGTGAGTGGATGGGGGAAGCCATTGTATCTCCCCCCTTCGTATTTTGGCCAGGGGGTCCTGTTAAGAGGAGCAGATTTTCGGCGGCGCGCTGCCATCACCACGCTCCCGCCTCCGTCGTGTCTGCCGGGTAAAAATAAACCGTGTGACACATACCTCAGGAGACTCGTCGGGTGCTACTGTGGTTTCAGTTTTTGCGCGTTTGTGTGTGTGTTTGCTGTCTGTATGTCTGTACGTCTGTCTGGCTATCTTTACAACTGTCTGTACGTTTGTGACTGTCTGTATGTGTACGTCTGTCCGACTGTCTAAATTTACAACTGTCTAAAATGCTTCGATTTGATTTTTCCTGTAAAGTTCTGTAGAACTTTATGATCCTGCAAAATGCTTGGAATTTGTGATTTCTGTAAAACGTTTGGAATTTGTGATTCCTGTCAAATGCTTGGAATCTATGATTCCTGTCAAATGCTTGGAATTTATGATTCCTGTCAAATGCTTGGAATTTATGATTCCTGTAAAATGCTTGGAATTTATGATTCCTGAAGTGTTGGAATTTGTGATTCCAGTAAAATTGCATGGAATTTATGATTCCTGTAAATGCTTAGAATTTGTAATTTATGTAAAATACTTGGAGTTTATGATTCCTGCAAAATGCTTGGAATCTATGATTTCCGTAAAACGCTTTGAATTTATGATTCCTGTAAAATGCTTGGAATTTATGATTACTGTAAATCCTTTAGAATTTATGATTCCTGTAAAATGTGTGGAATTTATGATTCCTGTAAAATGTATGGAATTTATGACTTGTAAAATGCTTGGACTTTATGATTCCTGTAAAATGCTGTAAATTGCTCCTGTAGCCTGAAGGCATTTTTTTTATGTTCTTGATTAATGTTGTTTTTTATATTATTAGTTTTTTTATCTTCTTGAATTTTCTTTGTCCCTTTACATATTCTTGTTCCTGTTGCAGTTTTCCCCCTGCGTCATTTCGCACCTGTCGCACAAATCTGTCAATCACAAATCTGTCAATCACAAATCTGTCAATCAAACAGATGGTGTTCACAGATGGTCTTTACTCTCTTTGCCTGTCTGCTTAACTCTCTCTTTTTCTGTCAGCCTGTCCAGCGCCTCTGGTAGATATTAGTGATCACAGGAGGGCGAGTCAATTACTCGAGAAATTTTGAAGGAAATGGTTATGAAGTACGGCTGCATGAGAGCCCGAGGCGCGTGCGCGCACACTCTCTCTCTCTCTCTCTCTCTCTCTCTCTCTCTCTCTCTCTCTCTGTCGCTTTCTCTCTCTCTCTTATAATTATATATATATATATAATATATATATATATATATATATATATATATATATATATATATATATATATATATATATATATATATATATATATACACATATACATATATATATATATAAATAAATAAATAATATATATATATATATATATATATATATATATATATATATATGTATGTGTGTGTGTTTTGTTTGTGTGCCTGTGTGGGTATATGCGCGTGTGTGCGCGCGCGCGCCAGGACGACATCGAAACCGCGTGTTTCCCGTCAAGAAGGGACGAGGGGACGTGACGAAAACCAAGCTCGTAATACCTCACGGAGGAGGAGAAGTGAGGGGGGGGCGAGGAACTTCCGGAAGAACTACTGCGCATTCATAACAGATGAGGAAGAGATGATACAGTAACTCCTTCACAGAGGAGGCAGAGATTTGTCTGTTAAGAAAATTATTCTCTTTTTGTGAGGGGTGAGGGGTCCGCTCCGTGAGGCAATGTGTGGCCTCTTATTATTTTGAGGGACTGAGGGTGCCCTCTTTCGGATCTGTTAGCCTGGTCGAGAATTGCTGATTAAAAAAAAAATTGTAGTGCCTGTTTGGTGGGATCATCTATTTTAGAGCTTCTCTTGTCTATAAAGTGGCTGTAAAAGATGTTTTTTGGGGGGGATGTTTGTTTGATATTTGTTTGTGGGACCACACAACGTTTATCATCAGTACGTCGAGCCCGTTGTTTACTGTGACACATTTTATACAGTATATATATATATATTATATGTAGATGGGTGTATATATATACAGTATATATATAAATATAAACATTAAGCTACAAATGTTGTTTAATATCCAATTCGCTCTACCTAGAATTATAATAATATATATATATATATATATATATATATATATATATATATATAAATATATATATATATATATATACATATGTGTGTGTGTGTGTGTGTATGTATGTATATGTATGTATATGTGTGTGTACGGGGAACTTTAAGAACTCGAAAATACATCTTCCATACCGTCACTTTCCAGCAGCCTAGTTTACTCCATAAACATGTCACCTGCGACGTGGAAGACCTTTACACCGTCAGAGCCTTGAACCCTTCTGCAGGCAGAGGAAGAACTTGCGCCCTCCCGCCTCTTAAGATTAAGCTGAGGGATTATTTTGTCCACTCGAGGGAAAGTTTTCACGACAATGAAGATTATTCCCTGTCTCGCTGCTGTTTCTCCTGGAGGGTGTCGTTATTATTATTGTTTTAATTTGGGTGGTGTTGTTTTTTTATTGTTGTTGTTATTCTCTTTCGTTTTTTATTATTGTTATTATTATTATTATTATTATTATTATTTAGCATATATATGTGTTTTTATTTGTCTTTGTATTCTCCTAATTCTTGCTATTAATGCTACTACTGTACTGTTATTATTATTATTATATTATTATTATTATTATTATTATTATTATTATTATTATTATTATTATTTAACATTTGCTTTAGTGGTCTTTTATTATCCTACTACGGTTTTTATTATTATTATTATTATTATTATTATTATTATTATTTATCATTTGATGTTTTTATTGGTCTTTTTATTATCTTACTACGGTATTTATTATTATTATTATTTAGCAATTGATGTTTTTAGTGGTCTGTTTATTCTCCTACTACAGTATTATTATTATTATTATTATTATTATTATTATTATTAAAAAGGATGGCTGTATTTAGAATTTATCTTATATAGTGTCTTTTCTATCCTTTATGATCCCCACACTGTCCTTTTCCAACATGAATATCGGCCAGTTTATAACATTGCTGAGCCTGAAAAGCGAATCATAAGGAGGATAGAAAAGACACTATATAAGATAAATTCGCACAATACATTATCCTTTTTAATAAGACCTGTTTTAAAAGAGGGTACTCCTTCTTTATTATTATTATTATTATTATTATTATTATTATTATTATTATTATTATTATTATTATTATTTAGCATTTGATGTTTTTAGTGGTATTTTTATTTTCCTACTACGGTATTTATTATTATTATTATTATTATTATTATTATTATTATTATTATTATTATTATTATTATATGCGTTGCTCTCATTTCTAATTAGAGTCCGTGAGATGCCTAACAGGTAAATATAAACAACGCGCAATTTCAACTCTGCAATCCTGACATCAGTGAACTGTTGGTATTTATTGTAGCCTTGATCTACAGTACAACCCGATTGCAAGAAAGTCCGTAGAGATTAAATTTTAGGGGTTCTCCTTATATACCATTGTTTGAACAGTTATTATTATTATTATTATTATTATTATTATTATTATTATTATTATTATTATTATTATTATTATTCAGTCTTTAAAGAAAAACCATCTTACTAACTCACGGAAAAACAATCGGTGAGTTGCATTCTGCGATTATATCTAAAAGTTACAAAAGGTGAGGGTTGCGTTTGTGTATTGTTATATATTTTGCCAGTTATTTTGTTATTTTTTGTAGTTTGGTTAATTGGTATTAATGATATAAACTGGCGTCACAGTAAGTTATGGTCACCGACCTAATTGACTCTTTCCCTATTGGCATCCGCATATTCATTGAAGGATTTTTGATCGGTTGCTAAGAAAAGTTAATTTTTTGTTGTCACTGACGATAGTCTAGGGATTTTTCATTATGGGGACAGGGAGACTTACCTCTCTCTCTCTCTCTCTCTCTCTCTCTCTCTCTCTCTCTCTCTCTCTCTCTCTCTCTCTCTCATCTTAGAAATCTCCTTTGTTTGGTGACATCGCTCTAAGCTCAGGTTTTAATTCAAGAACAAAAAATAATATTAAAATAGAAATATCCTTTGTACGAGACATTCTGGGCGAGTCTTTGGTCGTCATTTGATAAAAAAGAAGTTGGAGTTTGTTGAAGAAGAGTAAATAAGAATCAGAGTTTGTTAAAGAAAAGAAAAAGATATAATAAGAATCTTTGGCAAACTGGCTGCATGATTCTCATGTTTGTAGCGGCGAGCGGCTGAGGGAGGGAGGGAGGGAGGGAGACGTGTTGGTGGTGTTGGCGGGGCAGACTCGAGAATCAGTCTCCCTCTTTCTCTCTCTCAGTTTCCCCTCTGTCATGGTGGTGGAAGGTGTCGCTCCGCTGCGCCGCCCCCTCTCGACTGGTACCCCGCCTTTAGTGTTCCTTCTAGGTTTTTTTCTTTTTCTTTTTCAATCTCCACCCACGCCTTCGCACGCACACTTACACGCCCACTCTCACGCCCGTGTTTTAGCGAGAGTGTTTTTCCTCTATCTCTCTTTCTTGATTCCATCTGCATTTTTCATCCTCGTGTTGACAATGCATGAGAGATGAAATGATAATGACTGCCGTTTCAGCCGTGGCGATATATGGACACGTTGTTTTGATTGGGGACTGATCGTCAGAGGATTTTGGCCAATTTGCAGAGTAACTGAAAGAAAATAAGAATTGTTGCTTGTGCGCGTTCTTTTTTCCCGTCTCAGTCGTGTGTTTTTCCTAAAAAAATAAACCGAATTTGAATGCTATCAGTCAGTAAGAGAGATTTAATCATTTCAGTTTCATGATGGTTTTAAGGACAGTTATACGACTCTTCTTGTCTTCTTGAAAACGGTACAAGGAAGACTTCGTCCCAATTTCCTTACAGTGTGAGGTGAGAAACAAAGACTTGGCCCACCCGAAAACGAGGGCGAAGTGGGAAGTAGTAACGAGGGATGAAAATAAATAAGAGAAAGAAAATATTAATAAGGAAACGGTGGCACGACGGGAAAAATGAACGTAAGTTCTAACTTACGTTTTTAGATACCCCCTGACATTCAAGTCGTCGGTCCACTAAGGAGAAACTCTCGTGTGGTGGTGGTAGAATGGGAAGTGAACGTTCACGCGAAGAAAGGAGGAACGAATAAGAAAGCACAAGAAAGATGGAAGTGGAAGAAAACGGCGAGGAGTGTGTGTGTGGTGTCTGTAACGCCTTAGAAATATGACTCACGGTGATAAGTGTGAATCCTAAAAAGGGAGTTATGATTATATAGTCTTGACCTCTCTCTCTCTCTCTCTCTCTCTCTCTCTCTCTCTCTCTCTCTCTCTCTCTCTCTCTCTCTCTCTGTATGTGACATCTTTTGATAGTCAACTGGAGAAGACGTTGCTGTGTCAGTGTTATCTTCCGGCGGATATGGGCTTATCTT
>NC_089750.1:4359436-4361936 GCF_040412425.1 Macrobrachium rosenbergii | reverse complement strand
ACTATTGTGCCGACTTTGTATGTCCGTCCGCACTTTTTACCGTCCGAACTTTTTTCTGTCCGCACTTTTTCTGTCCGCACTTTTTCTGTCCGCCCTCAGATCTTAAAAACTACTGAGGCTAAAGGGCTGGAACTTGGTATGTTGATCATCCACCCTCCAATCATCAAACAAACCAAATAGCAGCCCACTAGCCTTAGTAGTTTTTATTTTATTCAAGGTTATAAAGTTAGCCATAATCGTGCTTCTGGCAACGATATAGGATAGGCCACTACCGGGCCGTGGTTAAAGTTCTGTGGGCCGCGGCTCATACAATATTATACCGAGACCACCGAAAGGTAGATCTATTTTCGGTGGCCTTGATTCTACGCTGCAGCGGCTGTTCAGAAAACTCTATTGCGCTGAAAAAACTTCAGCGCATTTTTTACTTGACAATCATCATCCTAATGTTATTTTCAATTTTTTATTTTCATTTTGTATTCGTGTATCATAACTAATTGTATGTTTGAAACGGATTAAGCGCAAATTGACAGCTGTCATTAAAATGCGTCGACAGGTATAAGCTGTGTGTTCACAGGTGTGTTTTAGCAAACATCTGTCTTCGCCTTGTCAGGGAACCTGTAATGAAATCATTTAATGACCAGTTACCTGTGAAACGTGAAATTGAAAGGCGCCTCGCTGATATCATCCGGTAAATAAATTGAAACGAGTCGATGCCTTGCTTTGAATGAAATCGGTCAAGCAGTTTGTGGCCTCAAGATCTTTGGAGAGAGAGAGAGAGAGAGAGAGAGAGAGAGAGAGAGAGAGAAGAGGAGAGAGGAAGGAGAAAGAGAGAGAGAGAAAGATGTAAGGAAGGGGAGAAAGAGAGAGAGAGAGAAAGGTGTAAGGAACGGGAGAGAGAGAGAGAGAGAGATGTAAGGAAGAGGAGAGGGAGCGAGAGGGAGGGGAGAAAGGAATATAAGGAGAGAGAGAGAGAGAGAGAATTTCGGATTCGAACAAAATTGAACTTCTTATTCAAAACGAGACAGAATGTCTGCTGTTTATGAGAAGAGAGAGAGAGAGAGAGAGAGAGAGAGAGAGAGAGAGAGAGAGAGAGAGAGAGAGAGAGGGGGTTAAGGGGAAGGCAATTGAGTCCCATCTTTCAACCCATCAATCAAGCGCACCGGTTGGGGGAGATAGACCCCCCCCCTCCTCCCCTCTCTTGCGACCTCATCCCGACATTAATCTCGGAAAGGGAGAGAGAAAGTTAATAGAAGGTACCACCGAAGGTGGAAGAGAGAGAGAGAGAGGAAGTAGAAGAGGGAGTAGGAGGGAGAGAGCAGGAACTGAGACTGGGGAGAGAGAGAATTGGAAGGAAGGGAAGAGAGAGAGAGAGAGAGAGAGAGAGGGAGGAGATAGGCAAATGAATAGTGACGGAAGATGTGGAAATTAATAAACATGAACGGAGGGGAGAAAATGTGACCGAGAAAGATGACAGCAGTGAATGTAATAAGAGAAATAGATGAACTGATGGAATCAGTCAGTGGTCTAGCTGTACAAACACTAGTAGTAATAGTAGTATTAGTATTAGTTAGTAGTTAGTAGCAGTAGTAGCAGCAGCAATTCGAGGAAAAGGAACGAAAATATCACCCAAGATAGAAAAAGAAGTCGGAGTAATAAGCAACAACCCAATAACTGTAAAAGAAGCCGAGACAGGACAAGAAAGGCAAACAAGCGAACAGACAGGCGCAGGGGGTAGACAAATTAAGAAGAAGCCCGCCCCCAACACCGAAATGGGAAGAAGAAGAAGAAGAAGAAGAGAAAGAGAAGTTGGGTATTGCTGGGAAGAATTGGCGGAAGCCATCTTCCGATATTACGAAAACCAGATATGTCGACTTGGAAGCAAACCCATCAGGGGGCGAAGAATAAAGTCCAAGATTGATCAGATGATTGAGGAACTGGGGAAGAGGAGGAGGAGGAGGAGGAACGTGTGGTTGAGGAACGGGTGATTGAGGAACTGGAGAAGAAGAGGAGGAACAGATGATTGAGGAATTGGGACGGGGAGGGGGCAAGGTGATAAAGGAACTGGAGAAGAGAAGGACTAGGTGATTAAGGAACTGGGGAAGAAGAGGAGGAACAAGAGATTGAGGAACTGGGGAAGAGGTGGACAAGGTGATGAAGGAACTGGGAAAAGGGGGACCAGGTGAGTGAGGAACTGGAGAAGAAGAGGACGACAAGGTGGTAAAGGAACTGGAAAAAAAAGAGTACCAGGTGATTAAGACACTGGGGAAGAGGAATGGGTGATTGAGGTGATTGAAGAACTGGAGAAGAAGATGAGGACCAGGTGATTGAGGAACTGGGGAAGAAGAGGAGGACCAGATAATTGAGAAACTGAGGAAGAGGATGACCAGGTGACTGAGGAACCATGGAAGAGGATGACCAGGTGATTTAGAAACTAGGGAGAAGGAGGACCAGGTGATTTAGGAACTGGAGAAGAGGAGGAGGACCAGGTGGTTCAGGAACT
>NC_089750.1:4311936-4354436 GCF_040412425.1 Macrobrachium rosenbergii | reverse complement strand
GTCTGGTTGGCTGGTGAGCAGTATGAGTTGCCACCAATCATGATGAGCTTTGATGATATTGAATGCGGATATTTTCAGTCAGAGAAAAAAAATGTATAGGTAAATAGATAAACAAACAAATAAATAAAACTAGACTTGAGAGTGAAAATTTAAAAAAAAATGTGTGATGGTGACCATTAAAAAAGGGATGTTGAATACAATGATCTTTCCCCAGATTTCAAATCTGAGACTTGAATAGTTGGAACAAGCCCTCAGGGGTCATCGACTTGAAATTCAAGCTTCCAACGAAAATTGTGTTCATTGGAAAGAAGTAACAGATTAGGAAAATACTGAATGAGATCAGTTATTTTATAAGAAAAAATTAATTAACAAAATAACACACGAATAGAAATTTAATGTAAGTAAATTTGAATACATAGAGAATAGAGTAAGGCCTAATAGTGAAAATGTGATATAGAATTTTTTAAAAATATGTGAAATAAAATTATATAAAATTTAACAAAATTATATATAGTAAAAAAATGTGATATAAAACAAAAAAGTGATATAAAATCTAAAATATAACGTAAAAAAAAAAAAACTGTGATATAAAATAAAAAAAAACTGATATAAAATAAAATAAAAATATGAGAAAATAAAAATAAAATCTCCGAATATTGCATAAGTACCTCGAAAGATTAGCTGTCTCTGTCTATGCCTTTTTTTTTTTTTTGTCGACGCAAATTGCCATGTTGTTCGTGGCCCCCCCCCCCGCTCCCCGACCTCCCCTTTTGACATTTTTGCCCGAGCGCCGGATTCGGTGCAAATCATTTAAAGGCATTTGGCCTCTTTCCCGTTAGGACCTTTGTTTTGGCCCATGGGGCCCTATTTTTGGCACTGCTGGGCTTTTGTCCGTTGAGAGAGAGAGAGAGAGAGAGAGAGAGAGAGAGAGAGAGAGAGAGAGAGAGAGAGAGAGAGAGTCTGTCTGTCTGTCTGTCTATCGTCTGTATATACATATATGATATGTATTATAATATATACATTATACATAGTACGGGAGATGCTGAAATGGAGAAGTATAGATATATGGATATGATAGGAAAGAGGTTTATGTATATATGTATGTACGCATGTATGTGTATATATATATGTATATGTATGTTATATATATTAATATATATATATGTATGTATGTATATATTTAATATATATACATATATAAATATATATTTTAATAGAGAGAGAGAGAGAGAGAGAGAGAGAGAGAGAGAGAGAGAGAGAGAGAGAGAGAGAGAGAGAGAGAGATAGGAGTCCAGTTTCCTAAAGCCATGCCCGTTAAAAAGCTTAAATACCCTTCACTGTGAATGTACGTTTATGACTGCATTCATTCACAAAGGAAATTGTTTCATAAAAGAATGAAAAAAAAAAAAATAGGCAGAAGCATCAAATGATCGTTGTAAGTTAATCTCTCTCTCTCTCTCTCTCTCTCTCTCTCTCTCTCTCTCTCTCTCTCTCTCTCTCTCTCTCTCTCCGTAAGCTGTTCCGTTTTGCGATCAAGTTTTTTTTTTATTTTAGTTTTTATTGTACTACCGGATTACGTTCTTAACTTATCCCAGGTTTATTTATATATTTATTTATCTATTTTATTGTTTTATTTTTTTTATTCGTATATTTTTTTTTTTTTTTTGGGGGTTTAGGACCGAGGTAACACCATGACCTCGTTTCAATTATGGACCCTATTTTTACACGAGCTGATTCAAAGGTAGCCCCCCTAGGGGGTTAGTACCGTCAGTGCACCTCTCACGCTGCACTGTAGGCATTACTTAGGGTTCTTTGCAGCGTCCCTTCTGCCCCTAGCTGCACTTCTTTCATTCCTTTTACTGTAACCTCCAATCACATTCTCTTGTAATGCCTGATTAATATCTCTTAATGGATGTAATGTCGTGACGTCAGTAAAACCCTTAGTTTTATAGTTTACAAGTTGATCTCTGTAAGTGCAGAGGCGATGATGGGATGCCCAGGCCCGAGTACAACTGTGAATTAGTCGTGGAAAACAGAAGCGGTTAGAGAATTCTGAAGCTGGGGATCGGAAGAATAGAAACAGTCGCCTGATGAAGAGTGACAAAACTAAGCTATTCTTACAGTCATGGAAAAACAGAAGCTGGCTAGAGAATTCCCAAGCCGGGCAGCAGGAGAATAGAAACAGTCGCCCGATGAAGAATGATACAACCAATCTATTCCTAGTCATGGAAAACAGAAGCTGGCTAGAGAATTCCCAAGCCGGACAGCAGAATAGAAACAGTCGCCTGATGAAGAATGACACAACCAATCTATTCTTGCAGTTATGGGAAAACAGAAACTGGTTAGAAAATTCTAAAGCTGGTGATCGGAAGAATAGAACCAGTCGCCTGATGAAGAATGACAAAACCAATCTATTCTTACAGTCATGGAAAAACAGAAGCTGGCTGAAGAATTCCAGAGCTGGGGATCGGAAGAATAGAAACAGTCGCCTGATGAAGTATGACACATCCAATCAATTCTTTACAGAACGGATATTCTCGGAACGTGGGGTCGTATATTAAAATGTCCGATCGAGCAGCCTTTTACATTTGTGTTTCCCCTGACGAGGAATTGCACAATACGCAAAAGTCCTTGCCAAAATACGGCCAAAGGTCTCCCCTGGGGGACGACGTATTCCAGAAACCAATTTCGGACTTTTCTCTCTCGAAGCGGAAGTCATTTCCGAACGGGATATTCGGCTCGGCTTGTTTTTCACCGGTTCGAAGAAAATAATTAAATGGCCTTTTCACTACGCTTGGCGTCTGTGCAGCTAACAGAAACAGCAGTCTTGCGTCTGTGCCCAGCTAACAAACAGTCTTGCGTCTGTGCCCAGCTAACAAACAGTCTTGCGTCTGTGCAGCTGGCAGAAACAGTCTTGCGTCTGTGCGCAGCTAACAGAAACAGTCTTGTGTCTGTACAGGCAGCTGACAGAAACAGTCTTGCGTTTGTGCAACTGACAGAAACAGTCTTGCGTTGTGCAGCTGACAGAGCAGTCTTGCGTCTGTGTGCAGCTAACAGAAACAGTCTTGCATCTGTGCAGCTGACAGAACAGTCTTGCGTCTATGCTGCTAACAGAAACAGTCTTGCGTCTGTGCAGCTAACAGAAACAGTCTTGCTTCCGTTCAACTAACAGAAACAGTCTACAGCAAAGGTTACAAGGTCGTTTTTAAAACATTTCTTTTGAAAAGTTCTTCAGAAACTTTCGAAATGAATGATACAAGGTGATAAGTATACCTTTTATGAAGGTTTTAAGTTGATTTAATATCTTATATTTCCCGTAGGGAGTTAGTGCCGTCAGCATACCTCACGCGGTGCACTGTAGGCATTACTTCAAGTTCTTTGCAGCGTCCATTCGGCCCCTAGCTGCAACCTCTTTCTTTCCTTTTCACTGCATCTCCAGTCATATTCTCTCCCTTCCGACTTACTTTCCACCATCATTATTTTCAGCGCTGAATGACCTCATAGGTCCCAGAACTTGGCTTTTGGCCAAGATTTTATATTGCAATTCCAGTCCTTATACCTTTTATGCTTTGGGGGTACTATTTGTAATTTCCCCTAAATTAGAAACCGGGCCACTGATTTTGGGCTCGATTGTCGTAGTGACTTTGTATGACTGATCCTCTTTCTAAACTTAGATCTTTTCTCGTTGACGGCGCAACATCTGTTTTCTTTCTCAGTTCCTGGTGGAGTTATTCGCGCTGTTGGACTGTGGAACAGTTTCCCTACTGAGGATGTCTTGCAATTGGAACTTCTTCAGAAGTTCAAGCGAAGGTGCATTGCATCACTGTCCTAATACTATTCTTCTTGCATTTTGATACATTTTTATCTATTTATTAATTTTTTTTTTCTTTTTTAGTAAGTTGTATCTCTTCTTTTTGTATTTCCCTATTATATACCCGCTCTCATGTCTTGCTAGTGAACACCATGTTCCTTGGAAGCTTGAATTTCAAGTCAGTGACCCCTTTTGTGGGGTTGTTCCATGTGAATAGGTTTCATTTTCTGAACAACAACAACAGCAACAATAATAATAATAATAATAATAATAATAATAATAATAATAATAATAATAATAATTATTATTATTATTATTATTATTATTATTATTATTATTATTCAATAATAATAATTATTCAAATGAACACCATATTCTTTGGAAGCTTAAATTTCAAGTCAATGACCCCTTTTGTGGCGTTGTTCCATATGAATAGGGTTCATCTTATGAACAATAATAATAATATATAATAATAATAATAATAATAATAATAATAATAATAATGATAATAATAATAATAACAGTGTTAATTATTTCGAATGAACACCATAACATTCTTTGGAAGCTTGAATTTCAAGTCAGTGTCCCCTGAGGTGGGCTTGTTCCATATGATTAGGGGTCCTTCTTCTGATTATAATAGTAATAATGAGAGAATAAGGTTTTTCTTTCTCTCTTTTTTTTGGATGTTGTTTCACATCACCAAAAAAAAAAATGCCTTAATACTTGAATGTTGCTTCTCACATCATAATAATCATCCCACGACGGGGCGAAACAACCTCGTCGTTCGTTTGCGTCTTATCTCGCGTCGTCGTCGTAGTCGGCGCAATTTGGATTGTCTGACGAAAAAAGATAAGGATCCTAGCGTCTCAAGCCCAACCCCCCAACCCCCGCCCCTCGTCCCCTCCCCTTCTTGGACGTCCGGGCGAGATATTTCTTCGCCTTGGTTTTGTTTTTTAAAGCTTATCTCTTCCTTAATGGGGGGGGTGGGGCGGGCGGGGAGATTGGCTGTCTTTATTATCTGTGCGTGTTTAGTCTTCGTGGGTTCCCGACGCTTTGTCTGTATGTCTGTCTGTGTCTTGACTTGTCTCTTTGAAGCGTGAAGTCTGAAATCTCTGCGGCCATTGTTTGTCTGTTGTGTGGGCTCGTTCGTTTTAGTTATGTTGGCGCCGGTTTTTTAAAATTATTTTTTCCGTGGTGCCTTTTCTTTGGGGTAGGGTTGTGGGTTTGTGTGTATGTATATATATATGTGTGTGTGTGTGTATACTGTATATATATGTAAACTGTGTATATATGTGTGGGTATGTATGTATTAATTATATATATACATACACACGTATATATATATATATATATATATATATATATATATATATATATATATATATATATATATATTTATATTTCGGACTCACATCAGGATCGAACCCAGGTCTTTCAGTTGATAGACGGGACCGCTTTGAGTGGCTGGGTCGGCAGCGTCTTTCAATTGAAAGACATGGGTTCGATCCTGATGTGAGTCAGAAATTTATTTCTGCTCCACACGTGATTGTGTGGTGACTGTTTCTAATTCATTTTATATATATGTATATATGTATATAATGTACAGTATGTATACATACATACATACATACATACATACATACATACATGGAAGACGTCTACACTGCCTTATGGAAGGCTAATGGGCTTCTTAGGCTAATGGGCCTCCCCCCCAACACCTCCGTTCATGAATAGGTGAGTCAGCCCAAATGGGATATGGATAGCCATTGGTGAATGCCTGTCTTAATAGTTTGCTTTCCCGTAAGGATTCTAATTAATGATGGTGCGTTTTGAAAATAGACAATTTTTGGTACTGCTGGGTTGACCAGTTTAACCACATACCATGAGCTGTGATTTTCGATGAAGCCGGTTCTTCGTTCGTGTTTATTACATATTATATATATAATATGTACATGTGTGTGTTTGTAATGTCTTGGGTGTGCCTGTGAACACGTATATATACTTCGTTTACTTATGACCAAATAGGAAGGTTTAGTAATGGTATTGACTTGATTGGAAAACAGAGAGAGAGAGAGAGAGAGAAACAGAATAGAAGAGATCGTTTTTAAGCTCTGAGAGAGAGAAAGAGAGAGAAACAAAACAGAGAAATAGAGAGAAGAGAGAGAGAGAGAGAGAAGAATGAGGAGTTTTTAAATTTTAAAGTTTTAAAGAGAGAGAGAGAGAGAGAGAGAGAGAGAGAGAGAGAGAGAGAGAGAGAGAGAGAAGACAAGAGGAACAGTTTTAAACCCTGAGAGAGAGAGAGAGAGAGAGAGAGTTTTTAAATCCTGAGAGAGAGAGAGAGAGAGAGAGAGAAACAAAAAAGGAGAAATAGTTTTTAAACCTGAGAGAGAGAGAGAGAGAGAGAGAGAGAGAGAGAGAGAGAGAGAGAGAGAGAGAGAGAGAGAGAGAAACGAAAAAGGAGAAATAGCTTTTAAACCCTGAGAGAGAGAGAGAGAGAGAGAGAGAGAGAGAGAGAGAGAGAGAGAAACAAAAGGAGAAATAGTTTTTAAACCCTGAGAGAGAGAGAGAGAGAAACGAAAAAGGAGAAATAGTTTTTAAACCCTGAGAGAGAGAGAGAGAGAGAGAGAGAGAGAGAGAGAGAGAGAGAGAGAGAGAGAGAAAAAAGATAGTTTTAAACCCCCATGCAAGAGAGAGAGAGAGACATACGAAGCATGTGTATGGCCTTCTCTTTGTTTTCGACAGTGGAACCTGGCAGAGGGAACCAGCAGCTTTATTCTGTAATTGGGAGATGACGTATTTTTCTCTGTATGTCACAAGGTTTTTCCCAGCTCTTTAAAGTGATGGGATTTTGATGCACGGTACAGTGAAAGTAGGGGATTAGATGCTGCTATTACTGCTACTACTGCTATTACTGCTGCTGCTGCTGATGCTGCTTTTACTGCTGGTAATATTTTTGTCATGTGCAACAAGAATCGCTAAAGAGTTAAGTAATGATTTTGACAGCGATAAAGTTGAAAGCTTTGATGGTAGTATCTAGAGTTACTGAGGGGTATTTCTCTCTCTCTCTCTCTCTCTCTCTCTCTCTCTCTCTCTCTCTCTCTCTCCTTCCCCTTTCCATCCACGGTCCCTCTTGCGTACTTCATCTCGTTGTTCCATCATTTTCTCATCTGCAGATCCGACTTTTTTTTTTTTTTTCAATTCTCATATTTCCATTCCTTTGTTTTCAGATGCATTTCAAGTTCGCTTTTTCGCTCGTTGGTGAAATTAGATCTCTTACTTTCAACATCATCTTGTATCTTTTAGATCTCGAGGTAAAAACGCAGAGAGAGGAATTCACATCGAGAGAGTTATCATGTTCAATTTACCGGTCAAGTCTTTTTCTTTACTTTGTAATTCCTATTTTTAGTTATTTTTAATTTGAATTGGATTCACTCTACGGGTTGTGCACACCTTATTTCAGTGTCCCCTTGTAAATGTTGTCGTTTTCTGTTGCATTGTTGATTTTGGGGAGGCACTTCGCTATTTGTCATTCTGTTGCAAATTTTTTTCTTATTTGTTACTTGGTTGATTTCAGTGGCGTTCCTGAGGGGGGGACTGTTTGAAATCGCCCCCCCGGGCCCCAAAGTGAGGAGGGGGGGCCAAAATGTGAAATTTAACCATTGCTGCTGTGACAGGACAAGCTAAATCCAGTGGGCCCAAAATGGTCAAGGACCCCATTTATATTTGACCCGAAAATCTGCATTTACAAGTGCCTTTAAAATGATCTTACAATTGCTCATATTCTAAAAATTTTCACCCCCAACCCCCAGCTGCTTTGGCTCGCTTCGCTCGCCTCCCACCCCATAAGAGGGCCCCCATATGGGACTGTGCCCCCCGGGCCCCAAAATGTCTAGGAACGCCCCTGGTTGATTTCCGATGATTTTCCTATTCGGAGGCCGTCGGAACGGGAAACTAGAAGGTCTTGTTTAGACTCTCTTAAGGGATAAGGAGAGAGAGACAATCTTTGTAAATAATCCTTGTAAAAAGGTGTCGGCAACTGCTTAAGTGTAAAGTAGGTTTTAACACCTTCAGCCAGCTGCCAAAAAATAGTGTGATTTTTTTAGGGGGGGGGCGTCCGGGAGGAAGGAGCGGGTTGGGGGTGAGTTGGTAAAATACAACAATCGCCCCCCACTTTAGATAATCAAATCATACATCTATGAAAAAATGAAGTTAATAATGAAATCTTTCACTTACAGTCTTACACAAAGGCTTCAAAAGTAGCTCCCTAATCGCCTAATATAATTAATGTTTTCTGTTAACTATTTCCTAACTTTTAATCCGTCATTGTCTACCTCTTCGAGGTAGCTAAATATATCTGATTTAAAAAGGAATTTTTTTTTTTTTAAGTTTGTCAATCTATCTATTTCTTTTGGGTTTTCTATCTATTTTGGTGTTATATCTCGCCTCCCTTAGATACCGCATTTGAAGTGTAAGTTTTTCTAAGTTTTACTTTATCTCTTTTATAATAATAATAATAATAATAATAATAATAATAATAATAATAATAATAATAATGACTTAACCTGCACTCAGGACATTTTTCTTGCCTGGAAGATTGTCAGTGGCTTTTATTAGCAGGTCTCTCTCTCTCTCTCTCTCTCTCTCTCTCTCTCTCTCTCTCTCTCTCTCTCTCTCTCTCTCTCTCTCTATATATATATATATATATATATATATATATATATATATATATATATATATATATATATATATATATATATATATATATATATATATATATATATATATATATATATATATATATATATATATAAAAGTAAAATCTTCCCCACCCCGTATTTCTTCCCCAGGTCTTCCCACCAATCTTCCTCCTCCCCACCTCCCCACCTCCCATCCCTGTATTTCCCCGACCCTAGTCCCTCCCCCGGGTCCCTCCACCCCACCCAATCCCCACCACATCTCCACCACTCCCCGTGGCCGTACCAGCATTAGTATCTGTTAAGTCGCGTCATTAGGAGGATTGGGGAAAGAGGGTCATCCCCTCTCCTTAATGACTCTCTGCCTCGTGTGATTTAGTCACTTACTTCCACGCTCTCTCTCTCTCTCTCTCTCTCTCTCTCTCTCTCTCTCTCTCTCTCTCTCTCTCTCTCTCTCTCTCTCTCTCTGTGTTTGTGAGTGGCCTGAAGAATGGAATTTTGTTGTTTGAAATACAATTTTGATTTCTTTTCTATCATCATTAAGATTACTCTCTCTCTCTCTCTCTCTCTCTCTCTCTCTCTCTCTCTCTCTCTCTCTCTCTCTCTGTCAGTGGTCCGAAGATTGGAATTTGTTATTTAAAAACAATAAAAATTTTTCTATCGTATTTAGAATTTCTCTCTCTCTCTCTCTCTCTCTCTCTCTCTCTCTCTCTCTCTCTCTCTCTCTCTCTCTCTCTCTCTCTCATTTCATTTCTTTTCAGGGCATTTCCGTGAGCGTAGGTGTCGTTCTCTTGAATGTTTTTCCTTCTTATATCTGGGATTTGGAGACTCTATTAGTAGTCTTTGGGTGTTTTTTTTTGGGCAGGGGGCTTTAATCTCTCTCTCTCTCTCTCTCTCTCTCTCTCTCTCTCTCTCTCTCTCTCTCTCTCTCTCTCTCTCTCTCAGAGTGGCCTGAAGAATGGGATTTTTAAGAATAAAATTGAAATGTTTTATTTTTCTCTCTCTCTCTCTCTCTCTCTCTCTCTCTCTCTCTCTCTCTCTCTCTCTCTCTCTCTCTCTCTTCTCTCAGTGGCCTGAAGAATGGGATTTTTATTGAAATGTTTTATTTCTCTCTCTCTCTCTCTCTCTCTCTCTCTCTCTCTCTCTCTCTCTCTCTCTCTCTCTCTCTCTCTCTCAGTGGTCTCTGGAAATTTCCTATAATTAAAATGTTTTATTTCTCTCTCTCTATATATATATATATATATATATATATATATATATATATATATATATATATATATGTGAATATATATATTATGTTTATTTGAACGTGTTTCTCAACCCCGTGCAACCTGTTAAATCTCAGCCTCGAGGTGAGTCACTCTAGTAAAGTGGAGAGAGAGAGAGAGAGAGAGAGAGAGAGAGAGAGAGAGAGAGAGAGCATTAGGTAGAGTCTCCCCGGCCCCCGCCCCCGTCCGAAATCCAACTGGTGTCGTCACCGGGCGAGAATTTTTGTGGCCATACCCAGAGTTCCTCTCTCGGCGGATTTTTGTGGGAGGTCCTTTGAATCGCGTCCAGGAAACTTTTTTTTTTTAGCTCTTCTCTTTTTTTTTTTCCTTTCATCCTCTTGTATTCATCGCCTCTTGTGTTTCCGTGCTTTTGTTTTTATCGGTATCTTGTTGTGCTGGGTGCTTTTGATAGTGGTGTTCGGGACACACACACACACATATGTATGTATATATGTATATATATATATATATATATATAATATATATATATATATATATATATATATATATATATATATATATATATATATATATATATATATATATATATATATATATATATATATATATTTGTGCGTGCTTGTGCGTGCGCGCGCGCGATTGCGTGCGGATCGCAGTTTCCCCATCGCCAATCTTCCCCAAATAGAATTGAGGGTTCCAGAACGTTACCATTTCTTTTGTGATCCTTTATGTTGTTGTTGGGATTAAATGAAGAGCCACTAGCTATTGAAGAAGTTAAAATGGCAAGGAAGTTGGGCAGACCCACTGGGAGTTTTGGGGGAATTTTCTTAGTAATGCCTACTTTATCATCTTATGAGACAAAATAATGATATCGAATTGAATCCATTTGATGAATGTGAATCCAAGTAGTTTTTCCTTTTTGGAACAATTCATACTTCAGTCTTCCCTTCGTCCAGCCCGGGGTCAGCCTTGCTTATCAGTGGTCCTTATTCAGGTTGACAGAATGAAGACAGCTTTGGCCAGGTGTCTCAAGACTCAACCCTCTCTTATATTACCGTCATAGATAATATTCCTTATGGGTAATATTACGGTATGGTTATGCTGTCTTTGAGAAAGGAGGTGAGGATTAGAAACAGTTTACGTAATGCGGAGGAAGATATCATTGTAATCATTATATACCGTCACTATCATTATAATCATCATTATATACCGTCACTACCATCATCAACATCATTATAATAATGGAGAATTATTCTCTGGACGAACCTTCCTTGTCACGTTTTGGACATTTACGAAAATGAGCCCCATTTGCGGAGAGATGTTTCGGTGTTTATGACAAAATATTATTGCTGATGTTATTATTCGTAATATTTTTGCTGTTGATTGTAATATCATAACCGACACTACTGTTAATATTGTTGCATCTACTACTGCTGCTTTTGTCATTATTATTATTATTATTATTATTATTATTATTATTATTATTATTATTAATTAATT
Organism: Macrobrachium rosenbergii; assembly: GCF_040412425.1. Taxonomy (NCBI): domain Eukaryota; kingdom Metazoa; phylum Arthropoda; class Malacostraca; order Decapoda; family Palaemonidae; genus Macrobrachium; species Macrobrachium rosenbergii. The sequence goes on along the minus strand of NC_089750.1, from coordinate 4,343,202 downwards.
TTTCTCTTTCGCCAACAGGATAGTGTTTGTGTGTGTTGATGAAAAGCAGTGCGTTGCAGAATGCACGATGCCCCGTCATATATTGCAGTGAAGTAAGAAATAAATAAATCAATAAAACCTATAAAAAAAGCCTCCGAAGTGAATAGAGAAAAAAAATTAAAAAATCAGAAAAAATTTAGAAAGAAAAGTAAACAAATAGAAAGCGTGATTATTAATGGTCAACCCGATGGCCGTGAACTGTGAGATGCCCTTGGGAGGAGGAGAAGGAGGGGCATGTGGGCAAACGCAGGAGGAGAAGGCGACGAAGAAGGGAATCGCTCCAGAAGAAGAACGGAAGGGAGGAGACGTGGTGGAGAGGCAGTAGAGAGGAGGAGGAGGAGGAGGAGAAGGAGGAGAATAAGGGAAGCAGCCACGGAGGCTTCGTCCAGGCGGACTCTCAATGGAGGCATGGATGATCATCATCATAATCATATTCATTTTTGTGTTCCTGTGCATCGTCTGTTGCATCATATGGAACTTCTTCCTTGAGCAGCACTGAGACCCGGTCCTGCCCCTTTTTTTTCATTTTTTTTGTGGCTAGGAGTGAGAGAGAGTGATAAGAGACGGACGGACGGACGGGCGGAGAGAGGAGGGATAGACGGGCAGAGAGACGGACGGACGTAGAAATATGGTGAGTATTGAAAGTTTTTTTTTTTTTTTTTTGGGCAGAAAGGGGGCCGCTTTTTTTTTTTTTTTGCATGCGTTTGAGCGCCAGCGTGAGTCTTTGCTTGCGTGTAATTTCTTCTGAAATAATGCTTGGATGAGAGTGCAAGGAGGAAGTGAGTTATACATACTACTATGTATATATATGCATATAAACAATTATTTATATATACATGTAGTACATATGCACAATATATATATATAATGTATATATACATATATATATATATATATATATATATATATATATATATATATATATATATATATATATATATATATGTATGTATGCATGCATGTATGACATGTAATCTATATGAGTGTCTGTCATTTATTGATACACCCATTATTCATTTCTTGTATGCAAACCATTAATCTTGTAATGTCTATTTGTAAAATGTAAAATATTTTAACCTGATAACTGCAGTAACTTTGAGCCACCGGTATTCCATATTTGGGTAAAAAAAAAAAAGAAAAATATATATTTTTATCGTGCACTTTCATAACTAGCCGCGGATTAACTAGAAAAATATTCCAGTCACTGGGTAAAATTCCAGTTTCCAGTTGCAAAAGATATATCTTCCTTTGCGTGACACGCACGAACCAGTAAATAAAACGCCCGATTCTCTGTTTACGTTCATTGAACGGATTTAGACAAATAGAACTCGACCGTTTATAGGCAATCGTTCAGTTAATACTGAAATATTGACGCATGGCCGAGTTTGCCGTTCGTCGTCAATATTAATCCTGATGTATTTGCGATCAAGAGAGGGTGATTGGGGGTGGGGAGGGGAGGGGTCGTTGGTATAAGGACAGGGGAGGGGGTCGCTGGTATAAGGACGGGGGGGGTTAAGAGGAGCAGGCCACATTCGGTCATAATCCCGTGAATCAGAATCGGCCTACAATAACTGCATATTGCGCTAGCCTGTCTCGTAGATAAAAACAAAAATACAAATAAAAAAATGAAAATTCGAAATATTCAAATTTTTCTCTACGAACATTTTTATTTTCACGTCCGTGGCTGGTATTGCTCCGTAACAATTTTCAAATGTCAGTTTTGACGTGTTCCCGGATGTTTATTGGATTTGATTGCGTGTTGTATTTACCGTCAGCTTACTGTAATGGCAATATCAATAACACACTCGCGTATTGTAGTGTTATTACAACATGCATGGCCCTCGGTGCTTCTCCTGTTCATTTTGTCAACGTTAAATTCTGACTGGTTAATCTTTCGTGAAATTTTACTTTGTCATTGCGCTAAACATTTGCACGCACAAAATGTATGAATTTTATACATTTTACATTGCGCGCGGGCGCACGCACATGAATTTTATACATATTTATATATATATATATATATATATATATATATATATATATATATATATATATATATATATATATATATATATATACGTATCACCACACCTTCCGCGACGTCCCAGAAATCCGGAGGAAAATGATTTGGGTCTTGGCGGCAGCAGGAAACCTGCTTGCTACAGATATTAAAGCACTGCTAGCTATTTGTTCCCAACGCAATTATGCATTTCCGGCCTGGGGCAGACTGGCGCTGGTGTCATCTCTTTGTGGAAGCCCTCACTGATACGCTCTGGTTATGACCATGTGCGTAGTGCTAAGGGTTTAGTGTAATGTATATATATATAAATATATATATATATATATATATATATATATATATATATATATAGATAGATAGATAGATAGATAGATAGATAGATAGATATGTATATATATGTATATTTATGTTATGTATATATAGATATGGATATATATGTATATATATAGATATATATATTTTATGTATATATGTATATATATATATATATATATATATAATATATATATATATATATATATATATATATATATATATATATAGAGAGAGAGAGAGAGAGAGAGAGAGAGAGAGAGAGAGAGAGAGAGAGAGGCGCCTGTTTAGATAAGAAAACAAAAAGTTTAATATCTCTCTCTCTCTCTCTCTCTCTCTCTCTCTCTCTCTCTCTCTCTCTCTCTCACCTAAGTATAATTTTTCCAACTTCTGCTTGCTAATCTCAGTCTTTTAATCCGTGGATTGAAATTGCTTGCTATAAATAACGTTTTATTTATTATACTGACTAGCCAGCCGTCTGATGTTTAAAGATTGACTGTAAGAACACCAGTCTTCTGTAGAAGTTTGTTTTTGTAATTTGAGGTGGACTTAACAAAACAGGCTGTATTGGTTCAGTCCTGTAGCCTTCGTACGAGAAGAACACGTAAAAAGTGAAACTTTAACCACGGCCGGTGGTGGCCTGTCCTATATTGTTGACAGAAGCACGAATATGGCTAACTTCAACCTTGAGTAAAATAAAAACTACTGATGCCAGAGGGCTGCAATTTGGTACGTTTGACGATTGGAGGGTGGATGATCAACATACCAATTTGCAGCCCTCTAGCCTCAGGAGGTTTTAAGATCTGAGGGCGGAGAGAAAAAGATTCTTTTACAGAAAACTAAAACATCTGTAATAAATCATGAGATACCTGTGACAGGTAAAAAAAGTTGCATCTGTGTTGCCAGCGGATAAAAGTAACACCTGTGAATTTGGGGAGGACCTAATGCTCCCGTATGAGAGGTTTTGATTCCTGGAGAAGCAGTTGAGAAGAAGAAGAAACACCTCTTTATTGAGAGAGTTCATTTAAATTGTTGCAAAACTATTGCTCTAAAGTTTTCTAATTACGGTTGAGGAAATAAACATGATGAGGAAGCCATGTTTTTGATTTTTAATCTTTTTTCGCGATATATTCTACAATTTACTTTTTACTCTCTCTCTCTCTCTCTCTCTCTCTCTCTCTCTCTCTCTCTCTCTCTCTCTCTCTCTTCTTAAAGGGTTGCTCGACCTGTCTGAACCTGTGCTTTTTAAATCTCTCTCTTCTCTCTCTCTCTCTCTCTCTCTCTCTCTCTCTCTCTCTCTCTCTCTCTCTCTCATATTAAAGGCTTGCTTGTCCTTTCTGCCCCTGCACTTTTTAAATCAATCTCTCTCTCTCTCTCTCTCTCTCTCTCTCTCTCTCTCTCTCTCTCTCTCTCTCTCTCTCTCTCTCTCTCTCTCTCTCTCGTATTAAAGGCTTGTTTGACCTTTCTCTCTCTCTCTCTCTCTCTCTCTCTCTCTCTCTCTCTCTCTCTCTCTCTCTCTCTCTCTCTCCCCGTCTAATGAAGCACATTCTGAGAAGTTTGTCGAACTCTTCCTCAAAAGTTGATTAAAACTAAGTTATCCCGTTCGTTCTAATGTGATCATTATTTTTTGACGCCAGGTCACCAAAATACCGTAGTCTTCATCATTTCCTTTTAGAAATTATCATAATAGAGAATCTCAGTCAGTTGACTGAAATAGATGTAATACAGTTAATTTCAATCTTCAGAAAATAGTCGGGATTTATTGTAAATTAGCATATTCTTAATTTATTCGTCAATGTTTCTTGCATTCGTTGATCTGAAATTGAACCTGCTCTGAATTTCGTAGAATCTTATTCTTCATTTTTTCTGGCCTTCGTTGATTCTTATATAGCACCCGTTCTTGCCCTCGTTGATTCTTCTATAGCACTTATTCTTGCCTTCGTTGGTTATTGCGTTTGTTGATTCTTATTTATCATTTATTCTTGCCTTCGTTGATTCTTATAGGCATCTATTCTTGGCTTCGTTGATTCTTATATAACACTTATTCTTGGCTTCGTTGATTCTTATATATATCACTTATCCATGCCTTCGTTGTTTATTGCGTTCGTTGATTCGTATTTATCATTTATTTCGTTGATTGTTTACTTTGTTTGTTATTGATTGTTGTTCTTCAGTTACTCTTTCTTTTGCAGATCCACATATCTCTTTTTTTTACATGTATTCTTGACTTATCCCCCTTTACCATTGTTTGTCCTCAAATTCATTCTTATTTTTTATTATTTCATTCTTTACTTTCCCCTTGGTCCGGACCTTCCCTTCGCTGTCTCCTCAGAAATGGAAAAATTTCGTTGTTTTAAAACGTCGTGAGTTGGGAGACAGTGGAATTAAACCAGTGGATGTTCAGAGAGAATTTTTACCAGGAGTTTGTCCCGAAATAAAACCAGTAAAAAATGCGCCGGAGTTTCTTCTGCGCAATCGAATTTTCTGTACAGCCGTTACACCGTATAATCAAGACCCCCGAAAATAGATCTATCTTTCGGTGGTCTCGGTATAATGCTGTACGAGCTGCGGCCCGTGAAACTTTAACCACTGCCCGGTGGTGGCGTATCCTATATCGTTACCAGAAGCACGATGATGGCTAAGTTTAACCTTAAATAAAACAAAAACTACTGAGGCTAGAGGGCTGCAATTTGGTATGTTTGATGATTGGAGGGTGGATGATCGACATACCAATTTGCAGCCCTCTAGCCCCAGTAGTTTTTAAGATCTGAGGGCTGACAGAAAAAGTACAGAAAGAAGTAAGTGTGGACAGCATAAAGTGCGGACGAACAGACAAAGCCGGCACAATAGTTTTTTTTTTTTTTTTTACAGACAACTAAACTAAAGTTAACTAAAGTTAAATCTCTTCTAAAAATCAAGACTTAATTATTTTCATGGCTTGCCGTTCGTAATTCGTAAACCATCTCATTCCCATACGTCAGACCACTTCGAGACCACTTCGATCAGTTGCACCCCTGGAAGGGGAAGCACTGTTATTGGAGGGGGAAGAGAGAGCTATGATTGTCCCACCTCTGTACTTGTAAGTGATTGCTCTGTAACGCTCTGCTATTGGAACGCTGTTGTTGATGTGTTATATGTGAGAAAGGGTTCAGGTTTTTATTAGTTTCCTGTAAAAGAAAACTATTGTGCCGGCTTTGTCTGTCCGTCCGCAATCTTTCTGTCCGTCCTTTTTCTGTCAGCCCTCAGATCTTAAAACCTACTGAGGCTAGAGGGCTGCAAACTGATATATTGATCTTTCACCCTGCAGTCATCAAAAATACCAAATTACAGCCCTCTAGCCTCAATAGTTTTTATTTTATTTAAAGTTAAAGTTAGCCATAATGGCGCCTCTGGCAACGATATAGGATAGGCCACCACCGGGGGCCTTGATTATACAGTGTAATGGCTGTACAGAAAACTCCATTGCGCCGAAGAAAATTCGGCGCATTATTATGTATATATTTTCTGTGCAGAAGGATGTATAACAGCTATTTTTCAACGGAGCTGTTTATTTTGTCTTTTGACTTTCCGTTCCCTGCATCGGCACCAGGAGAGAGAGAGAGAGAGAGAGAGAGAGTGAGATGACAGTGATTTACATTAAGGTCATGAGTACGTTAGGGAGAGAGAGGAGTCGAAGTAGTCAGCTCCTTCGAAAGTCCTGAAAGAGAGAGAGAGAGAGAGAGAGAGAGAGAGAGAGAGAGAGAGAGAGAGAGAGAGAGAGAGAGTGATTATAATGTCGATGAGGGCGCCATTATTCCCGCCAGCCCACTTCTCTCTCTCTTCACCTCTCTCTCTCTCTCTCTCTCTCTCTCTCTCTCCCCTGCACAAAAGGGGACTGCAAGACATTCGATCTGCCTGGATGAGTCTATCCGTGAAGCCCTCTTAATAAACGTCCCCATACCCTCTCTCTCTCTCTCTCTCTCTCTCTCTCTCTCTCTCTCTCTCTCTCTCTCATACCCACTTCCCTGCTCTCACTACCACCTCCTCCTCCTCATCGCTCCTCCTTCAATAATTACCCCTACCCCTCTTCCTCCTCTTGCTCCTCCTCTTCTTCCTCCTCCACGTCCTTTTCCTCCTCTTCCTCCTCCTCTTCCTACACGAAAAAAACCTCCCCTCCTTCCTCCCCTCCTCCTCCTCCTCCTCCCTCTTCCTCCCCCTCCACCTCCTTCCTCCTCCTCCTCCTCCTCCTCCTACACGAAAAAAAAACCTACCCCCTCCCTCTCCCCCCTCCTCCTCCTCCCCCTCCTCCTCCTCCTCCTCCTCCTCCCACGTCATGACGCAAGGTACACGAAAAAAAACCTTCCTCCTCCCCATTCCCGGCCCCCTTCCGCCTCTTTTCAATTCATGGAAAAAAAAATGTGAATTTAAATGCTCCCAATTGATATTAACACGGGATTAAGTTCCTTTGTGACCGAGTGGAATTATGATTCTGAAATGTTCCTCTTGAATAAAAAAGGAGTTTTCCTCTTGATTTTCCACCTGATTGCGTCTATTCACGGGTAAGGAGGAGCAGATTACATGATTCGTTCATGATTCAGCCCTTCGTTTTGAATCATTTTTTTTCTGTGTTTTACAGTGAATGGAACATCATGAATCTTGAAAAGGTATTTTGATTAGATTAGCTGACTTGTGAAGTAGAGATTTTATGTGGTGTCAAAGTGATGTTGATGTCGAAATGTTGACTTATGAAGTTATGATTTGATACTGATGTCACTTTTGAAATTGTTATTTGATTTTGATGTCAAAATGCTGACTTATGAAACTGTGATTTGGTATTGATGTCAAAATGCTGACTTATGCAATTATTTGATACTGGGGTCAAAATGATCCTGATGTCAAAATGCTGACTTAGGAAATTATAATATGATACTGATGTCAAAAGTCTGACTTAAGAAATAAACATTTGATATTGATGTCAAAATGATATTGATGTCAAAATGCCGCCTTATGAAATAATGATATGACATTGATGTCAAAGCTCCCGTAAGACTTTGCGGGCGAGAGAGTGACTGGTTTGATGTAGAAGTAGGTCAAGGAACAAGAGTGTGAGGCATCTTGGTGGTCATTTATAAGATATTCAGCGTGGAAGGTGGAACCTTGAGGTGGTGAGAAGTATCAACTGGGGAAAGTTGAAGTGATTGTAGAGGTATAGAATAGGTTTGGCCTCTGTTCTCATCGCTATAGTTGTAAAAGGATAAGAACACCTTGGTATATCATTATTACTAAAAACAATTTAATCCTCTCTCTCTCTCTCCCTCTCTCTCTCTCTCTGCACAGAAGATAGCTGCAACTATAATCTTTTCATTACTAAAATCTGGTTGCTTCTTCCTCTCTCTCTCTCTCTCTCTCTCTCTCTCTCTCTCTCTCTCTCTCTCTCTCTCTCTCTCTCTTGGAAAGCTCGATAAAGATCTTTGTCATCCGCTAATATTCCGTCTCCTTTATGTTTGGTGCCCCTTAATCCAATCCAATCTCCGGCTAGTTCCTTTCTATGTATATACCGGGCTCTCCCTGGAATGAAATAAAGGAGAGAGAGAGAGAGAGAGAGAGAGAGAGAGAGAGAGATCTACACTAATAGCTTTCTAGAGGTTCCCATTCCATTTACGTATATAAGATCCGTTCAACTGGCTCTCAATGGTTCGAGGAAATGGGGAGGGGGTAGGGGTAGGGTTGGGTGGGGAATGGAGTGGGGAAGGGGATAGGGGCAGGGGTATAGGGGGGGAGGAGGGGGTCGTTGATAGGAGACGATTGGTCAATCTCGTTCTTCGATTAATAGGAAGTGGCTGGAGAGAGAGAGAGAGAGAGAGAGAGAGAGAGAGAGAGAGATTTTCAGTGCGCAACTGTTTCTTTAAATGTGGTAAGAACAATGATAATTTCTAGCCATCATTGATCTCATATTGTGATGTTACCTTTATTATTATTATTTTTTTTTTGGTTAGAGCTCTCTCTCTCTCTCTCTCAGGCTAGTATTCATAAATGCTAATCAAAATAGTAACATAATTTGATAATTACGATTCTCTCTCTCTCTCTCTCTCTCTCTCTCTCTCTCTCTCTCTCTCTCTCTCTCTCTCTCTCTCTCTTTCAGGCCAGTATTCATAAATGCTAATCAAAATAGTAACATAATTTGATAATTAATTCTCTCTCTCTCTCTCTCTCTCTCTCTCTCTCTCTCTCTCTCTCTCTCTCTCTCTCTCTCAGGCCAGTATTCATAAATGCTAATCAAAATAGTAACATAATTGTGATAATTATGATTCTCTCTCTCTCTCTCTCTCTCTCTCTCTCTCTCTCTCTCTCTCTCTCTCTCTCTTTCAGGCCAGTAGTATTCATAAATGCTAATCAAAATAGTAACATAATTGTGATAATTATGATTCTCTCTCTCTCTCTCTCTCTCTCTCTCTCTCTCTCTCTCTCTCTCTCTCTCTCTTTCAGGCCAGTATTCATAAATGCTAATCAAAATAGTAACATAATTGTGATAATTATGATTCTCTCTCTCTCTCTCTCTCTCTCTCTCTCTCTCTCTCTCTCTCTCTCTCTCTCTCTCTCTCTCTCTCTTTCAGGCCAGTATTCATAAATGCTAATCAAAATAGTAACATAATTGTGATAATTATGATCTCTCTCTCTCTCTCTCTCTCTCTCTCTCTCTCTCTCTCTCTCTCTCTCTCTCTTTCAGGCCAGTATTCATAAATGCTAATCAAAATAGTAACATAATTGTTATAATTATGATTCTCTCTCTCTCTCTCTCTCTCTCTCTCTCTCTCTCTCTCTCTCTCTCTCTCTCTCTTTCAGGCCAGTATTCATAAATGCTAATCAAAATAGTAACATAATTGTTATAATTATGATTCTCTCTCTCTCTCTCTCTCTCTCTCTCTCTCTCTCTCTCTCTCTCTCTCTCTCTCTCTCTCTCTCTCAGGCCAGTATTCATAAATGCTAATCAAAGTAGTAACATAATTGTGATAATTATGATTCTCTCTCTCTCTCTCTCTCTCTCTCTCTCTCTCTCTCTCTCTCTCTCTCTCTCTCTCTCTCTCTCTTAGGCCAGTATTCATAAATGCTAATCAATTATTATTGGGGATTCAAAGTACAATACATCCTTCTAGTCTGTTATTTCTCTCTCTCTCTCTCTCTCTCTCTCTCTCTCTCTCTCTCTCTCTCTCTCTCTGTGTGTGTGTGTGTGTGTGTGTGTACTTGTGGCATAAGCATTAAGTTGCTTAATCTAAACAGACAGTTAATGTTTTGTTTTATTACCATAATTATCACAATTATGATTATTATTTTGATTAGCGTTTATGAATACTTGCCTGAGAGAGAGAGAGAGAGAGAGAGAGAGAGAGAGAGAGAGAGAGAGAGAGGAAGAGGAATAATAGACTTCCTTATTAAAATATAGACGTCCTTGCGCCCTAGAAGGATGTATTGTACTTTGAATCCCCAGTAATAATAATAATAATAATAATAATAATAATAATAATAATAATAATAATAATAATAATCGTATCTTTGAATATCTATCGAATTCATCTCGGTCCTTTTGTCACATATTGCACCTTATCCTTCAACATTTCCTAACATCCTTCAGTATTCCCAGTTCCCCCATTCACAATCCTTTCAATTTCGAACGTCACCTTTGACCTCGACTGACCTTTTTTTTTTTTTTCTAGCCCTTTGGAATGATACCCAGAAATAGCCATTCATAAGCAATGAATACAGGAGAGGTCGTCCATTGCCCAGTTGACGGTAATTGCATTCCGCATCAATTCCTCTGAAGAAAACGGAATGTCGCGCGCGGTCCTCAAAGGCCCCGGCCGAATTTATTTTCGGGTCATTGGTTTATTCATTTTTTTTTTTTTTTTTTTTGATCCGTGGATTCCCTGATTCCGCTTTGCGAGTTTTGGGAGTCAATTTCCGTCTTCCTTATTCAGTTGTGTGTGGGTGTGTGTGTTTTTTTTTAAGTTCTACATTTTCGTGTTTTAGGTCATATGTTCGTTTGTGTGTTTTTTTATACCTTTTGGTGTTTTAGTTCAAATGCTCGTGTGTGTTTTAAATATAAAGTTATACATTTACGTGTTATAGCTCTTGCGCTCGTGTGTGTTTTGTGTGTGTTTGTGTGTTTCAAGAGTTTTACATTTTCGCGTTTCAGTTCATTCGCTCGTGTTATGTTTTTTTTTTAAATAAAGGTACACATTTTCGTGCTTTCGTTCATATGCTCGTTTGTGTATGGTTTTTTTAAGTCATACATTTTCGTGTTTGAGTTCAGATGTTCGCTGATTTCTATTTATTTTTTTTTTTTAGTACAGTTCAAATTTTGTATCTCTAATTCACGCATGCGCAGTTTTTCCCTAAAGATATTTATCTTTCGTGTTCCTGATTCGCATATCCAATTCCCGTATTTGTTTCTCAGATTCACGCATGCGCAGTTTTTTTTTCATAGTTATTTATTTTCGTGTTTGTGATTCACGTATTCGGTTACCATATTCTTTAGTTTTCTATAGAAGAAAACTATTTGTCGACTTTGTCTGTCCGCCCGCTCTTTATTCTGTCCGCACTTTTTTCTGTCCGCCCTCAGATCTTAAAAACTACTGAGGTTAGTGGGCTGCAAATTGTTACGTTGATCATCCACCCTCCAGTCATCAAACATACCAAATTGCAGCCCTCTAGCCTCAGTAATTTTTATTTTATTTAAGGTTAAAGTTAGCCGTAATCGTGCTTCTGGCAACTACAGGATAGACCACCACCGGGCCGTGGTTAAAGTTTCAGGGTTCCTACAGCATTATACCGAGACCACCGAAAGCTAGATCTGTTTTCGGTGGCCTTGATTATACGATGTAGCGGCTTTACAGAAAACTCGATTGCGCCGAAGAAACTTCGGCGCATTTTTTACTTGTTGGTTTTTAGATTCTTCAACTTAGCTTTTCAGGTTCTTAGTATTCACTAATTGCTTTAGAAAGTCAATTTTTTCACACCAATTTGCAGCCCTCTAGCCTCAGTAGTTTTTAAGATCTGAGGGCGGACAAAAAAGTGCGGACGGACAGACAAAGCCGGCACAATAGTTTACGTGTACAGAACACTAAAGAGAATAATCCAATTACAAAAAAAAAAAAAAAACTCAGCGAGTACTACGAATTGGGATAAACTAAAAATGAATAATCACATCCCCGCGTTTTTGTTATTCACGCATTCCCCAACTTCTCTTCAAAGTATAGTTATTCATTTTCACTTTTCATTTATCTGCTTCACGCACCCGTTGATTCCTTTTGACATTTCAGAGACATCAGTCCGCTCGATGTTTTTATGACTTTTAAAAAGTTTAAAAAGCAAAACGCAATGATGTTCCCAGGGGCCTGAACAGTCATTTGAGTATTTCAGTTTCCAATTATGATTTAAGTGCTTTTTTTCACCATTTTTCACTTCATTGGGAAACCCTTTGTAAGTGACTTTTTTTTTGTAATTACCTTTTGTAAATAATCTACTCTTAGCTAACGGGGGCAGGATAAAAACAAAACGTGTGATAATCGTAGTTGTTTAAAATTTGGTGTGATTTTTTTAATCCTGTTTTCATACTCTTTTTATTTAGAAAAACTCTTCGTTTCCAATGATTTCCTGTGAGTTGGTCTAATATGTCGGGTCATAATTTTTATATATGATGCCAGTTTGTGTGTTAATTGCAAATATGAGTAAGATAAAGATTCCCTCAGCAAAGTAGACATAAAACTTTATTGAAATCAGTGGTTGACATTTTAAAGATAAGTTCTAGAGATATGGGTAGCATTTTCCCGAGACGTAACCGAGTACCGGGACCTTTCCCAGAAAAAGCGGGACGCCATATCTTAAAAACTAACCATAGAATTTTCTTGAAAATAATCTCATTATGTTTCACACACCCAAAATACGGTAGAGATTGTATTGCAAGTAACCTAACCTAACCTAGGGGTATGGAAAAAAAACCCGGGCTGGTGCAATGCTAGCATACATCTCAGGAATTTCTTTAAAGATAAACGTTCATTTCACCTATAAAGGTAAACATCTCTTTTCATTTGTGAAGGCAAATGTTTATTTTTCCATTAAAAAAAGGTAAACATTTATATTTACCTATAGAGGTCAACGTTTATTTTATCATTATTTTGACTTACAGAGGTAACGTTTATTTTCTCAGATGAAAATAAACGTTTCAGCTGTGAAGGTAGACGTCTCTTTTCACTTGTGAAGGTTAACGTTCATTTCACTTGTGAAGGTAAACATCTCTTTTCACTTGTGAAGGCAAACGATTATTTTTCCCTCAAAAAAAAAAAAAAGGTAACCATTTATTTTTACTTACGAAAGTCAGCGTATATTTTCATACATGAAGGTAAACGTTTATTTCTAACTGTAAAGGTAAACATCTATTTTCACCCTCAAAGGTAAACGTTTATTTTGACTCAAAAAGGTACATATCTATTTTCACCCCCAAAGGCAAACGTTTATTTGACTCAAAAAGGTACAAATCTATTATCACTATCAAAGGCAAACGTTTATTTTCAAATGTGAAGATAAAGGTTTTTTTTACTTAAAAAGTTACACATCTAATTTTACATGTAAAGGTAAACGTTTATTTTCACTTCCAAAGGCAAAAATTTATTGTCACCTTGACACGCGTTAAAACCAGCCCAGTGGTCGACTCGAAATAGTTCGATGAAAAGTGATATTTTAATGTACTGAAAGTAAGTGTTACTTACGTCATTGCTGGCTTGACTTCCTCCTCTGAAGAGCCATCAGTAACAGCTGTTAAAGGATTAAATCTTTCCAACAGAAAGGAGCTTATTGGTGACCATTTTTGTAGGTTGACCCCATTATAGTTAACTTCCGTTGCTCTAGAATCTCTGCGTAAGGTGTAGTTATTTTGTTAGTTCAGACTGGGTTAGAACCTTTCCTAGCGTTTGTGTCTTCCCTCTGAGAACCTTACTTAATGTCCGAATATCCATAGATTGTGATCCTGGTTCTCTGTAGTCGAAATCTCTACGAGCTGACGGTAAATATCCACATCCGATATCACCGACGCTTGTAGCTCTGTTCTGATTGGGCCACGTATCTGAACTGCAACTCTCGTTGGTGGTGAACAGCATGAGTTTCCGCCATTCACGATTACTTTTAATGATGTTGTCTGCGGATATTTACTGTCAGCTCAAAAAGACAGATTAGAGGTACACCCTTTTTCAGTGAACATATGGATATTATTTTCCTAATTTTAATGTAACATTTGAAAGTCAATTTGACTCATGGGATAGTCTCTTTTTCTAGTACAGACTAAACCCTCGTTAATTGACTTAGGGAACTTCTCCACTACAGTAAAGCATGTCATAAACACTTCCCAAACATGTTGATTACAAGTCAACGACTTATTGGTAGTTGCAACCAGTGCTTCATACAATTATCTTGTATTTGCAAAAGTTTCGTTCTCTACTTATGATCGTTCACGTTTTCAACCCGTTCTTGATATGTAAGCGATAAGTTTCCAACATGTGTTTATGACATGTTTTCAACTTGTTCATGATATGTTTTCAACTTGTTCATGATATGTATACAGTGAGTTTTTGACATGTGTTTATGACATGTTTTCAACATGTTCTTGATATATATACAGTATATGCAATAAGTTCCCACATGTGTTTATGACATTTTCAACTTGTTCATGATATGTTTGCAATAAGTTTCTGACATGTTTGTGATATGTATGCGATAAGTTTTTTATATGTTCATGACATGTTTCCAGCCTGTTTGTGACATGTATGCAGTAAGTTCTCGCATGTGTAAGTGACATGTTTTCAATCTGTTTGTGATATGTATGCAACAAGTTTCCAACATGTTTATGATATGTTTTTAACCTGTTTGTGATATGAATGCAATAAGTTTCCAACCTGTTCGTGATATGTATGCAATAAGTTTCCGACATGTTTATGACATGTTTTCAACCTGTTCGTGATATGTATGCAATAAGTTTCCAACATGTTTATGACATGTTTTCAACCTGTTCGTGATATGGATGAGATAAGTTTCCGACGTATGTTTGTGACGTGTTAGACCCCAGAACCTAGAAAGAAGCAATAGACCTAACTGGAGTTTTTTTAGTATCATCAGCCCAATTTAACTTTTTTTTTTAAATTGAAAAAAGTTGAGTCGATTCTCCTCACTCCCCGTCCCTGCTCCTTCCAGCATCAACAGGCGATGGACGAACGATTTAATGAAAACTGTTTTGGCGAAGTTTCGCGAAAATTACGCGAATTTCAGGTAGTTTAGAGTTTAGGGGAAGTTGATGACACAAGTAATTAGCCGAAGTTTATAAAAGTCCTTTTTTTTTATGAAGAGAATGCCAAAGAGTCATTGATTGAGTTCCGCTAAAAAATTTTAATCATTATGGAGAAGTTTAGCATGGTTTCAGTCGATTATTATTATTATTATTATTATTATTATTATTATTATTATTATTATTATTATTATTATTATTATTATTATTATTATTATTATTGTAAGTCTTTTATCCGATGAGTATAAGCCTTCCCTGAATTGAAATGAATTTCTTGGCCTCTTTGGTGAATTGAAAGAACAAAGCTCTGCCGACTCACCCAACGAAGGGCTTAGTAAAGACTGTAAAAGGAGTAAATATGAATACATATGATTAATGGCAAATAAAGGTAACTACTATCCATTTCAGGGACTGCGAGTCATAATTTTTCTCAAATATCTTTCAGACTAATTATCTGATCGAAATGGCACCTTGACACAGTGTACAAGACACCTCCCGCTAATTTTTGGTAATATACAGTAGTGCATTGTCAAATGGTTTTAGTTAAGGCGTTTACTCTTGACTTGCATGGTGTTGCCAACCATCGCCAAACTATGCATTCAAACGTCCTTTATCCCCATCCCGTCCCTCCCTCCCCCTTCCCCTCCTCATCCCTCCCTCAACCCACTTTCCTGGCCTCCCCATCTCCGACCCCCCTTTCCTGTCTACGGGGGATAGCTGACGTTCGATTGAGTACATTAGTCCTGCTGACTCATGCGACTTTGCGTTTAAAAGTCAAGAGGAAACGCCTCAACTAACACCATTTGACAATGCACTGTGTTACCAAAAATTAGCGGGAGGATGTCTTGTACGCTGTGTCAAAGTACCATTTCGATCAAATAACGTTTTTGAAAGATATTTGAGAAAAACGATGACTCGCCATCCCTGAAATGGAGAGTAGGATAAATGAATTAATAGATAAATAAGTAAACAAGGTAAGGAAAACTTGTAATAGAGCAAATATTATTATTATTATTCATATGGCTGCTACTGACTTGCAAAGCAAGCACCTGTTGAAGAGAAGGCTTATGGTTATAAAAGACAAAATGGAGAAAATAAATGAATAAGAGAAGAACCAATAGCTAAATAAAAGAGCCATTTGAGTAATAAAAAAAAAAGGACAGCTGCGCGTGTGTAGCTTTGTTTTAGAAATGAAAATACACCTGTAAAATAAGGAGTTGTTATGAGCGAGAGAGCTGCCTCCCGTAAAAGAGGCATCAGTTTTATGCGACTTTTTTTTCGAAATAAAAAGAAAATAGTAGGCCTCAGCAACAGACTCAGTTTGCCTGTTCTGTGGCGAAATAGTTTGAATTTCATTCTGGGCCTGTAATTTTTTTTTTTAGTGAGCTCGCCGACGTAAAATAGCCTGACCTAATCTGACGGAAAGTTTTAACGTCTGAATCCCTGGTAATCTCTCTCTCTCTCTCTCTCTCTCTCTCTCTCTCTCTCTCTCTCTCTCTCTCTCTGCTGAGCTGCACCTCACAGCTCTTAGATACCTCGTTGGAAGGTGAAAGCGGACTGACAGAATAAAATATGAATGGGGAATAAAAAAAAGCATAAGAACTTTCAATGATTCTTACTTATACATTTATGTACCGTCCCATCTGCTTCTTGATTTATTGATTGATAAATAAAATATAGGCTGTCAAGCCTAGCACTGGGAAATGACGCGAAAAGTAAAAAAAAAAATATATATAAAAATTTAAATCGTACTCAATGACGTGTTTGTGGCATGTTTTCAACCTGTTTGTGAAATGTATGCGGTAATTTTCCGTCGTGTGTTTATGACGTGTTTTCAACATGTTCGTGATATGTATGTGATATGTTTCTGATGTGTTTCATGATATGTTTTTGGCATGTTCGTGATATGTATGCGATATGTTTCTGATGTGTTTTTATGATATGTTTTTGGCATGTTCGTGATATGTATGCGATATGTCTCAGACGTGTGTTTATGGCATGTTTTCAACATGTTCGTGATATGTATGCAATATGTTTCCGACGCTTGTTTATGGCATGTTTTCAACATGTTCGTCATACATGCGATATGTTTCTGATGTGTTTTTATGGCACGTTTTCAGCATGTTTGTGATATGTATGCAATATATCTCAGACGTGTGTTTGTGGCATGTTTTCAACATTTTCGTGATATGTATGCGATATGTTTCTGACATTTGTTTATGGCATGTTTTCAACAGGTTTGTGATATGCATGCGATATGTTTCCAACATTTGTTTATGGCATGTTTTCAACATGTTCGTAATATGTATGCGATATGTTTCTGACGTGTGTTTATGGCATGTATGCAATATGTTTCCGACGTGTGTTCATAGCATGTTTTCAACGGGTTCGTGATATGTACGCAGTAATTTTCCATTGTGTGTTTATGACATATTTTCAACATGTTCGTGATATGTATGCAATATGTTCCCGACGTGTGTTAATGGCATGTTTTGTTTTCAACCTGTCCAGTGACTCTCTGGTTGTCCTAACCGGTGCTTCAAGATAAAGAGGTCCA
This sequence comes from Macrobrachium rosenbergii, assembly GCF_040412425.1. Lineage (NCBI taxonomy): Eukaryota > Metazoa > Arthropoda > Malacostraca > Decapoda > Palaemonidae > Macrobrachium > Macrobrachium rosenbergii. Next base: position 4,325,967 of record NC_089750.1, on the reverse strand, counting down.
GAGAATAAAGGAGATAAAAGTTCAAGGCTCCACAGGTGTAACTGGGAGAAAACCTCACAGTTGCACGAAAAAGTAAAAACTAGAGGTGTTGGACAGCAAGATTAAAGAAATGAAGAGGGAACGGAGGTCAAGTAAAAGGCTAAAAATTAGGTGCAGCTATGGGTCGAAGGGATTTTACAACAAATGCCTTTTAGTAAAAGTGCCTATATATATATATATATATATATATATATATATATATATATATATATATATATATATATATATATATATATATATGTGTGTGTATATGTGTATATACAAATATACTTCCAGGTCTGGGCTACAAAATAACATCAGGTTGCCAGTCCCGTAGGCCTTGAATACGAGCTTAATTCCAGCAAGACGCAAACGGCCCCCGTACGTCAGTGCACCTCACGTGGTGCACTGTAGGCACTATATATATATATATATATATATATATATATATATATATATATATATATATATATATATATATATATATATATGTAAAGAAAATAGATAGTGGAAAGAAAGAGTGAACAGCATTACGTCTAAAAGAAAACCAATAACTTTTTTTCTTCAGACCTTCGGAAACTAAAATGAATCGGTAGGCTTATCATCATCAAATCCAGCTGTTTCTTTTTCATTTTCATTTTTGGGGGTGGGCCAAGAAGTAGGGGCATGGAGGTGAACCGTACTCCCTCAAGAAGCCATCAGGGCCCCAATAACTTTATTTATCTTAAACGACCTAAAACAAAAAATGGATCCAGAGGATCGTTTTCATCACGCCCAGCTGTTACTTTTTCATTTTCATTTTTTTGGGTGGTGCAAAAACGGGGGTGGGTTTGGACCCCACCCCTCCCAAAATAAGCCAGCGGGGTTCCAATAACTTTCTCTCCGTCTCAAACCGCTGAAAACAGAAATGAATCTTCATCATATCCAACTTCTTTGTATTTTTCTTCCTTTCTTTTTTTATAGTGATGTTCCAAACTTCTCACACCTAATTCCAGGTTTAGACTCCAAGTCGTTCCAGGATGAGTTTCCAGCCCGAAAGTTTGTTTCTGCTTCTTCTTCTTCTTCTTCTTCTTCTTCAGCTTGTCTTTCGGCGCATCTCTCATTTGTCGGACAAAGAAAGACATACTTCTTTGTGGCAAAGCGCGAGTTTGTGTTTGTTTCAGATGAGGCGTAGGACCTCCTGGTTCTCCTCCCTCCTCCTCCCCTGCACCTAACATCCACCCACCCGGTCCTCAGTTTTTTTTTTTTTTTTTTCTTTTGTTGGTGTGGTTGGCAGTTCTTGTTTGCCCCCTCAAAAATTCTATTTTTACTTGCGGCTGTTTGTTTTGCATCGGTTTTCTTATCTGGTCGTTTTTATTTTGTCCTCATCGAGAGTTTCAAACGTTTTCAGACGTTTCTTACCTCTCTCCTGCAACGTTTTTTTTTTTTGTTTTTTTCAGTTCTTTCAGCGTCTGTTTGTTTCGTTTACATCAGAGAGTTTCAGTTTTGGGCACTGTTTCTACGGTGTTTTTTTGAGAACTGTCATCCGTGGTTTCCCATCTGCGAGAACGCTGCAACAATTTCTTTTTCTGTTCTTTTGAGTTTCACGTTTTTTTTTAAATGGCTGTATTCATACGTAGGATTTTATCTGACAGTGTATCTTTTAAATTGCTATATTCATACGTAGAATTTTATCTATCAGTGTATCATTTGGCCTGATAATTGTTTAAACCAATTCCATGGCTATAAATCCAGTATTTATTTGCTTCAAGTATGGAATTGGAAATAATCAAAGCCATGGACTGCAGAAATCTCAGTAAGAAATCTTCAAGGATATTAATACACAAGTAAAAATTGCTGTATGAGCCGCGGCCCACGAAACTTTAACCATTGATCGGTGGTGGCCTATCTTATATAGTTGCCAGAAGCACGATTATGGCTAAATTTAACCTTAAATAAAATGGAAACTATTGCGTCTAGAGGGCTGCAATTTGGTATGTTTGATGATTGGAGGGTGGATGATCAACATACCAGTTTGCAGCCCTCTAGCCTCAGTAGTTTTTTAGATCTGAGAGCGGATAGAAAAAGTGCGGACGGACAAAGTCGGCACAGTAGTTTTCTTTTACAGAAAACTAAAAAGACAGTAGATAAAATTAATTATATTCCCAATTCAGTGTTGTGAAGTATTCAACAAACAGATACTGTGTCTTTTAATTAAGACTAATAAAAAAAATTTTTTATACATTTTTGTTGCTCTTTGTAACCGATAATCGTCTGATTTTACTGAATCTTAGGAATTCCCTTCTTCTCTTCTGTTTTCCTTGCTTGAATAACTTTCTGCAAAGTCTGCCATACTCCTGCTCTTTGTCAGCGGGATAGTATCGTCAGTGCACTTCACGTGGTGCACTATAGGCATTATTTGAAGCTCTTTGAAACGTCCCTTCGGCCCTCAGCTGCAACCCCTTTTATTCCTTTTACTTTACCTCCGTTCATATTCTCCTTCTTCCATCTTATTTTTTCCTAACCTTGTTTCTCCTAACACATTTAACAGTTTCGTATGACGAGTCGGTAGAGTGCAGCTGCTGTTAGTCCTGAGTTCGAGTTTCCGGTCGGCTAATGAAAAATTAGAGGAATTTATTTCTGGTGATAAAACCATTTTCGCTATAATATTCTTAAGCTGTAGGTCCCCTTTCAGTTCTTAGCCCGTAAAATGACCTCTAGGAGAGCTGGTCCTCAGTGGTCTGGTTAAACTAAGGGCCTTTGGCCATTTAACGCCTTCTATATTCGCAATTTCCTTTCAGCGCTAGATGACCTCTTGGGTCCCATTTCTGAATTATATATTTCTATTCTATAAGGTAGTACAAAACGCCTGCTCAGCCATTCAGTCGTCATCATTGAAACACTGTAATTGACGAAGCGCCGAGTGGTACTAAAGCCTCTTTGACAACGTCGTAGAACCTTCTGATTGCTGGTTGACAAAACAGTGAGACTTTGAACCGTGTTATGTCTTGAATTCATCTTTGCGATAGTGCGGACGTGTCTCTTGTACAGTGAAGTGTGATAACGTCCCGTTCGGGTTCGGGAAACAGTCAGACGTGACGTGCCCAGTGTGGTTTTGGGAACGTCAAGGATTCGTCTCCTACTACACCGAGGTATGGCATGATTGGTAAGCTCGTTGACAGACAGTACTGTTTTTTTTTTCTTTCTTTTTGTTACATCCTTAATAAAGTGCCTAAGCTCATTGCTTGAGAACCTGTAGTTTACTGCTTATTATTATTATTATTATTATTATTATTATTATTATTATTATTATTATTTTTTGCATTTGTCACTCGTGCCCAATTCGTGATTTTAAATAGCCGTTTATTTTTTTTTTTGCAATGGACAACGTTGTACTAAGATTGTCATATTAAAATTTTAATCAAACGAGCCTGTTCTTGAACACAAGCCTGCTATATAGAACTCTTGAAATAAAAAAAAAAAAATCTAGTTTGATTTGGCATCGGAGTTAAAGATGCGTTGCCACCTGCGTATCATTAGATTTTTAAACATCTGACGTCTCAGTCATGTGATTAACACCTTGACACATTTTCTTCGACCCCTAACCCCCCCCCCCTTGCTCTTATTGCTTCCCTCTCCCTTGTTGCCCCTTTCCATTTCCTTTTCACCTACTCATTCCCCCTTTTGCACCTATTCCCCCTCCCTTTTATTTGAATATTCTTAACTTCCCACCAAACCCCAACCCCGTCAATGCTAGTCACCTTCACCTATTTTTATCTCGCCACCTTCACATGCTTCTTCCTCCACCTTCAAACTCACTCAGTCCCTCATCCTCCCCTCGCCTCCCCACCTACCCACAACAATACTCCCCCATCCTCCTCCCCCCACCCACAATCCCCTCCCCCATTCCCGTCCAAACATCCACTTTCCGTGACCAAATGGGATGAAATCAAAGCTATCGAAGACGGTTTAAGATAGACACCCGTCATACTTTCTCTCTCTCTCTCTCTCTCTCTCTCTCTCTCTCTCTCTCTCTCTCTCTCTAGGCCCCCCACATCAATTTCCTATATTTTTTGATGTATAGACACTCCAATCACTTGTGATCTTTTGAAATGGATAGATTTTTTTTAAGGAATTAGTGTTACGTATCAGCTGGACGCCAGGGGTTTAGAAGGGGTAAGTTGGTGGCGGTCGGGAAATTGGGTGTCTCCAAGATAGACTCGCTGTATGTGATGAGGGGCTTCTTGGGAAGTGTGGCGCCTGCTTGTTTGTTTGCTGTTTGTTGGCACTCGTTTGTGACGCTTATAGTTTGGGTGTCAGTTAGTGAGTAGGTTCTAGCTTGTTTGTTTGTTGATACGCGTTTGTGGCGTATACAGTTTGGGTGTCAGTTAATGAGCAGGTTCTAGCTTGTTTGTTTGTTGTTTGTTGACACTCGTTTGTGGCACTTACGGTATTGGGTGTCATTAGTATGTTTTAGCCTGTTTGTTTGTTGACACGCGTTTGTGGCGCATACAGTTTGGATTTCATTTAATAGGGTTCTAGCTTGTTTGTTTGTTTGTTTGTTGGCATTCGGTTTGTCATTAGTATGTTCTAGCCTGTTTGTTTGTTGACACAGTTTGGGTGTCATTTAATTGGGTTCTGCTTGTTTGTTTGTTTGTTTTTGGCATTCGTTTTCTAGTTTGGGTGTCCTTGCTTTTTTTGTTTGTTTGTTGGTTTTCGTTTGTGGCGCTTACAGATTGGGTGTCAGTTAGTGAGTAGGTTCTAGCTTGTTTGTTTGTTGTTTGTTGACACGCGTTTGTGACGCATACAATTTTGTTGTCAGATAGTGAGTGGGTTCTAGCGCAGAGGCCGAAGGTGGGGGCGGGGCTTAATCCCCCGTTCTTTGCCCGGATTGGATGAAACAAAAAATATATATATAGAATATTGTGTAATGAAAAAAGTTGGGCGTTAATGTTTGTTATCTACGCGTCGCCTATTCCGAGGCGCTAGTACTAAATATGGCGGAAGCTCCTTGGGACGGCGTGTTTAGTACTAGCCTCTCCGGGGATCAAAGTATTATATACACCCATTTCTATATTGTGTGGTCGACAAATTATATGAATAAACGATGTCTTCGTGCGGCCGTCTACTTTACAATTACCATACATTTATATATACTTGCTCTGAATCATGATCAGTTATCGCTGTAGTGTGGGGTCTGCGGTGGGAGGTTGAAACCAACATTCTTTGGAAGCTTGAATTTCGAGTCAGTGGCTCCTGTTTGCTTGTTCTATGTGAATAGGTTTCGCCTACAGAAATAATAATAATAATAATAATAATAATAATAATAATAATAATAATAATAATAATAATAATAATAATAATAATACGGTGTTTAGTACTAGCACCTTGTAAATCATTATCATCCTGTATTTGCGTCGGATACTGATTTTTCTTTCATTTTAGAACTGAATATTTGGAAATTATTGCAAAATGTAAAGAAAAAAACCCCACAATGGTAAAAACGACTCATCGAAAACAAATATATTTTATTTTATTTCATTTAAGGTTAAAGTTAGCCATAATCGTGCGTCCGGCAACGATATAGTACATGCCATCACCGGGCCGTGGTTAAAGTTTCGTGGGCCGCGGCTCATACAGCATTATACCGAGACCACCGAAAGAGAGATCTATTTTCGGTGGCCTTGATTATACGCTGAAGAGAAAACTCGATTGCGCCGTAGAAACTTCGGCTCATGTTTTACTTGTTATTTATGTTGTACAGTTTGAAGCTAAATTTACATGATTTCGTTACGCAGTTAAGATATTAATTAGGTTAATAATAATTATTAATAATAATAATAATGGTAATAATAGTTATGTTCGGATACATATATTTATTTATAGATCTGTACAGAGAGATTTCGGGAATCTGTTCGATTGAAAATGGGAATCGAACAGATTCCCAAAACCGTTCTGTAGAGATTTATTTTTAAATATTTATACCCATACATAACTGTGGATTTGTTTCTCCATTTAAAACTCATGCTACTATTAGTAATTTTTAAGTAATAATAATAAAATGATAATAATAATAATAATAATAATAATAATAATAATAATAATAATAATAATAATAATAATAAATTTCTAACTCGTGTATAGACTGAACGCATGACCTCTCAGTTGTGGAATAAGTGTGCTACCAACTGAGCCTCAAAGGTGAGTGTGTGTTCCTTTCCAGTAATAATAATATATATTATTATTATTATTATTACTGAAAACGAACACACAATCACCTCTGTGGCTCAGTTGGTAGCACACTTATTCCACAACTGAGAGGTCATGTGTTCTATCTATACACGAGTTAGAAATTTATAATAATAATAATAATAATAATAATAATAATAATAATAATAATAATAATAATAATAATAATAAAACACGTGTCAGAGAAGAGGTGGTTGCCCCTTAAATCTCATATCTTGTTCTTGCAAGCAGGGAAATTATGACTTTTTGTGACAAAAAAAAAAAAAGATTCTTTTCTGCCTGAGTGTCGAGACTTTTGCTCTTTGAGATGTTGTGGACTTTCTCCGTGTTTTATTTATTCTTTCTTTTCATTTGGTTCCTTTGATCTCTCTCTCTCTCTCTCTCTCTCTCTCTCTCTCTCTCTCTCTCTCTCTCTCTCTCTCTCTCTCTCTCTCTCTCTCTCTCATGTCCTTTATTCATTCTTTTTCATTTGGTTACTTTGATCTCTCTCTCTCTCTCTCTCTCTCTCTCTCTCTCTCTCTCTCTCTCTCTCTCTCTCTATCTCTTTATTCCTTTTATTCATTCTTTTTCATCTCTCTCTCTCTCTCTCTCTCTCTCTCTCTCATGTCCTTTATTCATTCTTTTCATTTGTTACTTTGATCTCTCTTCTCTCTCTCTCTCTCTCTCTCTCTCTCTCTCTCTCTCTCTCTCTCTCTCTCTCTCAAATCCTTTATTCATTCTTTTTCATTTGCTCTCTCTCTCTCTCTCTCTCTCTCTCTCTCTCTCTCTCTCTCTCTCTCTCTCTCTCTCTCTCTCTCTCATTAGCTGAGATGGTGTGCTAGCAGCTTCCAGTTGACACGTTTCGGCATTCATTTTTTTAATATGGAGGCCGGCGTAACTGGCAATCTAAGTAGAATATTTTGGAATTTAAATGATAAAGTAACATTTGTTATATTATTGCTATTGTTATAATTACTATGAGCACAGTTAGTATATACACTAATTTGCTCATTGTAACCAGATTTTCTGAACAGCCGCACCAGTATGGAATAAATGTGCCTGGCCGTCGAACTTCTCGGTTCCAGAGGTCCTTTATTCCTCACACTGTTGGACTGTGGAACAGTCTCCCTACTGGAGGATGTGGTGCAGTTGGAACCTCAAAAAGTTCAAGCGAAGATGGAGCTCATTAATACCCTGATACAGTCTTCTTCCATTTTAATAATATACTTACATTTTTATCTGTTTATTTCATTTATTTTGTTAATTTATTTTTTCTGTTTTAATAAGTGATTTCTTCTTTCTGTATTTCCTGTTACCTTGAATTTCAAACCATTGAACACCATTGCTCAGTATGAATTTCAAACCAGTGGCATCTTCTGAATGCTAATAATAATAATAATAATAATAATAATAATGAATAATAATAATAATAATAATAATCCCAAACGAAGAGTATATATTTTTTTCTTGCGCGTTTTAATTCGGCAAACGTGATCTTTTATTTGTCGTTTTCAAAATACTACAAGCATGTTGAGGTTGTGAGTTATAATGAGTTGAATAATTAGCCTTGAAATGAAGTGCATTAACGAAGCATTATAACCCGAAGATTTTGTTAGTGTATTTTTGATCAGTGAATTATTATTATTATTATTATTATTATTATTATTATTATTATTATTCGAGCAAAGACTATTATTATTATTATTATTATTATTATTATTATTATTATTATTATTATTATTATTATTATTATTATTATTATTATTATTATTATTATTATTATTATTATTCAGAACGTCTAGAAAGAAATACACTTTACACTGATAAATTTCCTGTCAGGGGAATCAGAAACTAAACATATCAATAAGTAAAAAAAAAAAAAGGTGGGGGGATTTCCCCCTCTTTTATTGTCTATTAACGCCTGTGTATCGTCAAAGTTTGCCCAAACTGCCAGTTAAAACCACCGACTTATTTTGTGGTTAGTGGCAATAAAATGTTGTAGGGGTAGGGGGACAAGGGGAAGGGGTTGGTAGGGAGTATCTTTTGGGGGGTTAGAGGGGAGGAGAGGGGTTGGTGGTGACTGAGGCTCGATGATTTGCTGGAATCGTGAGAAGATATAGCCAGAGGGGCGTGGCAGCGTCGCCCCTTAAAAATGTGGCCGGGGTGATCATCACCGTGCCCACATCCCCACTCCACCTCCTCCCCCACTCCACCTCCTCCCCCACTCCACCTTCTCCCCACTCCACCTTCTCCCCCACTCCACCTTCTCCCCACTTCACCCCCTCCCACACTCCACCTTCTCCCCACTCCACCCCCTCCCCACTCCACCCTCCCCACTTCACACCCTCCCCACTCCACCTTCTCCCCACTCCACCCTCCCCACTCCACCTCCCCACTCACCCCCCCCCCTCCACCCTCCCCACTTCACCCCCTCCCCACTCCACCCCTCCCACTCCATCTTCTCTCCCACTCCACCCCTCCCCAGTCAGTCTTCTCCCACTCCACCCCCTTCCCCACTCCACCCCTCCCCACTCCTACTTTTCCCAACTCCACCCCCCTCCCCCCACCCCCTCCCCATTCCACCTTTCCCCACTCCACTTCCCCCTGCCCACCCTCCCCACTCCACCCCATCCCCACTCCCCACTCCCATCCAGCCAGAACCCCTTCCCCTTCCCCACCCAGAAAACCCCTTCCCCACCCCCCCTCCCACTCCTCCCCTCCCTTTCCCAACCCTCAGCAACAACCCCTCTCCCCCACGCCCTTTCAGCAACAACCCCTTCCTCCCCCGGCCCCAGCAACAACCCCCCACCCCTCCCCACTCCCTTCTAACAAAACTCCCTTTCTCCTTCCCCCCCCAGAAACCCCCTCTCCCAACCCCCCTTACAACAAACCCCTCTTCCCAAACCCCAGCAACAACACCCTCCCCTCCCAGCTTTGGCGAAAAAAAATTCCTTTCCTAACCCTTGAGAGCAGAATAAATTTTAGATTTCCCAACCCCTGACAACAAGGGACTCGGCAAATATCTCAGGCCTTCGGTTGCAAGAAGAGGAGGAACAGTTGAAAAAAGGAACAAGAGAGAGAGCAAATTAAAACCAAAAGAAAGAGCAACAAAAAACTAGAAAAATAGTATAAAAACGAAATGAGAAATTGATCGCTGGTGAGAGAGAGAGCAGAATAGAATTTTAGATTTGAGAGAGCACAAATTAAAAGGGAAAAAGCAAAAAATATCTGCAGGAAAACTAGAAAAATAGTATAAAAAGAAGAGGGTGGGGAGGAGATTAAAATAAAAAAAGAGGAGAGGAGAGAGAGAGAGAGAGAGAGAGAGAGAGAGAGAGAGAGAGAGAGAAACGTTTCAAAGCATCAACAAAAATTGAAAAGGTCAATGGGGAGAGATTTATCTAAATCAGTAACTTACCAAAGAAAAATACAAAATAGAGAGAGAGAGATTTTCTCTAACCGCAATCATATTTTAAGACTTTTATGATTTTGCAGATATCTTAAAGTTAAGGAGCCTACCAGTCCAGTGCATTTGAATCAGTCAATATCAATTTACATAACAATTTATGCACGTTATTTTGAACGCTGGAGTAAGGAGACTCCCTCCGCCCTTCCTCCCCCCCCTCCCTTTCACTCCACCCTCCTCTCTCCCAATGTAATATGTGGGCGGGAGAGAAGGGGGGGGGAGGGGGAGGCACCAACATCCATCAAGCACAGACGACGTTCGGGGCATGTCATATCTGTTCCACCTTTCCTCCTCACTTCTCCAGCAGACACTTCCTGTGAGGTGAACAGGTACTTCGCAATTTAATTCTTTACTCACGGGAATTTCTCTCTCTCTCTCTCTCTCTCTCTCTCTCTCTCTCTCTCTCTCTCTCTCTCTCTCTCACACACGTGTACACTTTGCCATTAGGTAATATATATTATTATGTAAATTTAGGATATATATTTTATATATGTATATATCTATATAGGCTATATATTATAGTGTTTGTTTCATTGGAATAGATCGTCTGACTGTCGTGGGTTGCAGCCAGGATAGAGAAGACTTGGGGCAAGCAACCTCATCCCAGGAACAAAGACAATTACATATTATTAATTCAACGTGAACCTCTTTACCTTAAAGGAGGGTGTTTCCAGAAGTTTTGACCTGTTTGGCATTCAGCTAATTTTTTTTAGTTCCCGGTGCACTGTAGGCGCTACTTATGGTTCTTCACAGTATCCCTTCGGCCCTTAGCTGCAGCCCATTTCATTCCTTTTACTGTACCTCCATTCATATTCTCTTTCTTCCATCTTACTTTCCACCTTCTCACAATTGTTTAGTAGTTCAATTGCTTTGAGGTTTTCTTCCTGTTACACTTCTCAAACCTTTTACTGTCAGTTACCCTTTCAGCGCTGAATGACCTAATAGGTCCCAGCGCTTGGTCTCTGGCCTGAAATTTATATTATTCCATTCCGTTACAGGAAGGGGGGAAGGGGTGAAGGCTGACGATAAAGAGTAAAGGGTTTCTATTCCAGCAATATCCGGATACAGAACAGTGTTTATGTAATAATTGTTTTCTGAAATGGTTTGACCTCCCAAGTAATTTGGTTCCTTCCGGCTGGGCGGCTCGCTATTAAATTTCAATTTCGTTTATTGGTGATGGGCTGGCTGTAGCCTCAATGGAGCCCTCTCTCTCTCTCTCTCTCTCTCTCTCTCTCTCTCTCTCTCTCTCTCTCTCTCTCTCATTTTTCGTTTTCATTTTTTTCATTGTCACAAATTTTGATAAATATTTTCCCATTTACCTTTTCGGTTATCGCGACGGCACTGATATGTTACCGATCTCTCTCTCTCTCTCTCTCTCTCTCTCTCTCTCTCTCTCTCCATTTTTCGCTTCAGTTTTGTTTTCATGTTACTGATTTGAATGTATCACTTTCCATTTATTGTTTCAGCTTTGGCTAATGCCTCGATGTGTTCTCTCTCTCTCTCTCTCTCTCTCTCTCTCTCTCTCTCTCTCTCTCTCTCTCTCTCTCTCTCTCTCTCTCCTGATATTTCTACAAGGAAAAAAGTACATTGCGGAATTCTGTGTCGCGATTTAAATCCTAACTTAAATTGCGTCACGTGATTTCAAAAGTTACAAAAATGATTTTGCCTACTTGGCGCTTTTTGCTGTGAAAAATCTGACTGATTTTCGAAAAATTCGGTGGAATTTTCTTTCGTATTTTCCAAAATGAATGAAAGGACAGGCAGGAGAGCAACAGGCCGACAGTTCGGAATGAGAATTTTGAATATGTTTTTCAAGACTGACATATTTTGATAATGATTTTTTGAAATGAAATGATTATATATATATATATATATATATATATATATATATATATATATATATATATATATATATATATATATATATATATATGTATATGTTTGTGTCTTTATGTATTTCTGTGTGTTTGTAAATAGATATAATTAAAATAGAGCAAGGGTACAAACAATAAGAAAGTCAGTATGTTTTGTGTAGATTGAGAGAGAGAGAGACAGAGAGACAGACAGATTTCTTTAGGAAATTTGATGAAGAAACATTACATACAATTTACAGATATAAAAAAAGGAGAGGAAGAGAGAGATAAAAAAAGAGAGAGAGAAAGAGATAAAAAGGAGAGAGAGAGAGAGAGAGAAATTTCTTATAGGAAAATTGATGAAGAAATATTACATACATTTTATAGATATAATAAAAGAGAGAGAGAGAGAGAGAGAGAGAGAGAGAGAGAGAGAGAGAGAGATTCTTGCAGGAAAATTGATGAAGAAACATTACATACAATTTATAGACATAAATAAAAGAGAGAGAGAGAGAGAGAGAGAGAGAGAGAGAGAGAGAGAGGGAGAGAGAGAGAGCGAGCCTGTTTACCACGGGGAAAGCCGTCTCATGCATCTTAATTATGGCAACGCAGATTCCTTCCTAATCAACGCCAGTCAGCCTCAACAGCGAAATAGGGACGTCTCTGAGAACCACTTCCGGATTTCGCGTCGGTTTGAAGTTTAGAGAGAAAGATTGGTTCGTTTTTTTAGTTGATATTATTCGGGCCTTATGCCAGCAGTGTTAGGTTTTGAGAGGCGCCTATTGTTAGGCCTCTGGCGTCTGGACTCTGTTCTGTCCAACCATCAGACACAGGAAAAGAAAGGATTTGAGTGTGGTTGGTTTTATATGCGCCTAATGGTTCGGCAAACTGTTTGCACACGCTTTGAAACATATAGGTTTATATATATATATATATATATATATATATATATATATATATATATATATATATATATATATATATATATATTACAATATATAATACGTATGTACATAACTATTCATTTAATAGCAATATGGCAATGGAGCCTAGTCTCATTTATGGCTTAGTTTAGGCCTAGGAAATCCAAAGCGGAAATGAGAACTTCGGTCTCTTTTTTTTCTCTCTGCATTTCATATTATATTGAAATAATAATATATATGTTAATATTATATCTGATTTATCAGTTAGTCGATAGGAAGAGGGGAAGTCGATAGTTTGTATTTAGACCTGGCGGTGACCTTATCGTGAGTGGAGAATTAAGTTTTAAGTCTTTGAAAAAAGATGAATAGTTGCAAAGTCTCTCTCGGCTTCAATAGATTAATGCCAGTTTAATTTAACCATCAGGTAAACCAACAATAGTCAAGAATTTACTAACCACAGTTGAATAAAGTTAAGATATTAGTCAAGAATTTACTAACCAGAGTTGAATAAAGTTAAGAACATTAGTCAAGAATTTACTAACCACAGTTGAATAAAGTTAACAACATTAGTCAAGAATTTACTAATTACAGTTGATTAGTCAAGAATTTACTAATCGCAGTTGAATAAAGTTAAGAACATTAGTCAAGAATTTACTAACCACAGTTGAATAAAGTTAAGAACATTTGTCAAGAATTTACTAATTACAGTTGATTAGTCAAGAATTTACTAATCACAGTTGAATAAAGTTAAGAACATTAGTCAAGAATTTACTAATCACAGTTGAATAAAGTTAAGAACATTAGTCAAGAATTTACTAACCACAGTTGAATCAAGTTGAATAAAGCTATATTATGATACGAGTTCAGCGTCATGGTAAACAAACGTTCAGTGATAAACTGTGCCAGTTACAAATTCTATAGGAAGTTTCTATTGATATTTGACGTAACTCCTTCTACGATTCTTTAGGTGGTTTCTTTAGACTTTACTAAGAACATTGTCTTTCTAAGGAAGGTTGATTAGCCTCAGACTGAATAAGCCCAGTTGATAACAGAACCCGACGCAGAAGGCCCTCAGTTGCACCAGTAGCAGGTATTCAGAGCCGGGTCGTGTGTGTTCACCTCATGAGTCGAACAAATCGTGAAAGGGAGGGGGGGGGACAAATTCTACAGGGAGCTATTGAAAAGGCGCTTGCTGTTTAGGGGGGAAAATGGTGCTGTTTAGGGGAGAGTTTGGATGGTTAGGAGAACAGAAATGGTTAGGGAGAGAGATGTATACTTAGCTAGGGGAATTTGTTGGGTTTAGGGGGAAATGGTGCTGTTTAGAGGAGAGTTTGGATGGTTAGGAGAACAGAAATGGTTAGGGAGAGAGATGTATAATTACTGTAGCTAGGGGAATTTGGATTAGGGGGAAATGTTGCTGTTTAGGGGAGAGTTTGGATGGTTAGGAGAACAGAAATGGTTAGAGAGAGACTTATATTTAGCTAGGGAATTTTTGGTTTAGGGGAAATGGTGTTGTTTAGGGAGAGTTTGGATGGTTAGGAGAACAGAAATGGTTAGAGAGAGATAT
>NC_089750.1:4281936-4306936 GCF_040412425.1 Macrobrachium rosenbergii | reverse complement strand
GTCTAACTAGCTCTTTCTTTGTCTAACTAGTTATTCCTTTGTCTAACTAGTTATTCCTTTGCTTAACTAACTCTTCCTTTGTCTAACCAGCTCTGTCTAACTAGCAATTCTTTTGTCTGGCTAGCTCGTTCTTTGTCTAACTAGCTCTTTCTTTGTCTAACTAGTTATTCCTTTGTCTAACTAGTTATTCCTTTGCTTAACTAACTCTTCCTTTGTCTAACCAGCTCTCTTTGTCTAACTATCACTTCCTTTGTCTGACTAGTCCTTCCTTTGTTCAGCTAGTTCTTCCTGTGTCTAACTAGTTCTTCCTTATCTAACTAGCTCTTCCTTTGTCAAACTAGTCCTAATTTTGTCTAAGTAGTTCTTGTTTTATCTAACTAGGTCTTGTTTTATCTAACTAGTTCTTGTTTTATCTAATTAGTTCTGCTTTGTCTAACTAGTTCTTCCTTTGTTTAACTAGTGGTTTCTTTGTCTGACCAGCTCTCTCTTTGTCAAACTACCTCTTCCTTTTTTAACTAGTTCTTCCTTTGTCTAACCAGCTCTCTCTTGGTCTAACTAGCTCTTCCTTTGTTTAACTAGTTCTTCCTTTGTCTAACCAGCTCTCTCTTTGTCTAACTAGCTCTTCCTTTGTTTAACTAGTTCTTCCTTTGTCTAACAAGCTCTCTCTTGTCTAACTAGCTCTTCCTTTGTTTAACTAGTTCTCCCTTTGTCTAACCAGCTCTCTCTTTGTTTGACTAGCTCTTCATTTGTTTAACTAGTTCTTCCTTTGTTTTACTAGCTCTTCCTTTGTTTAACTAGTTCTTTCTATGTCTATATAGTTCTTCCTTTAACTAGCTCTTCCTTATCTAACCAGCTCTTCCTTTGTCAAACCAGTTCTAATTTTGTCCAAGTAGTTCTTGCTTTATCTAACTAGTTCTATCTTTATCTAGGTAGTTCTATCTTTATCTGACTTGTTCTTCCTTTTTGTAATTATTTCTTCCTTTGTCTAACTTGTTCTTCCTTTGTTTAACTAGTTCTTTCTCTGTCTAACCAGCTCTCTCTGTCTAACTAGCTCTTCCTTTGTTTAACTACTACTTCCTTTGTTTTACTAGCTCTTCCTTTGTTTAACTACTTCTTCCTGTGTCTAACTAGTTCTTCCTTTAACTAGTTCTTCCTTATCTAACTAGCTCTTCCTTTGTCAGACCAGTTCTGATTTTGTCTAAGTAGTTCTTGCTTATCTAACTAGTTCTTCCTTTGTCTAATTTAGTTCTTTCTTTGTCTAACTAGTTCTTCCTTTGTCTAACTAATTAACTTTGGAAGCTGCACCAGCCACCTCTGGCTTCCTGCCACAAACAAAGTTTCAAGTCTCAAGTTCGTATAATTTGAGAGTTATCATTGACAGCCAAATCCCATTGGATAATGTCTTCAGAGTCTCTCCATTTTGACCCTCTCCCTCTCCCACCCCCCACTTAACCCCTAGCCATACCCCTGCGTATTCCTGGGACCATCGGAGAGAGAGAGAGAGAGAGAGAGAGAGAGAGAGAGAGAGAGAGAGAGAGAGAGAATAATTCTCCTTATTTGGTGCACCTATTGCCTTTGTTCAATTTAGTGAGGTGGGCTAATTGTTTTTTTATAGGTGGGGAGAGTAAGGACCACGTTAGGGCTTTTGGGGGAGATAAGGGAGGGGAGGGTAGGGATGGGTAGGAAGGGGAGGGGGAGGGGGAAGGGAGGGGAGGGAAGGGGAGGGGTGGAAAGGGTACGGGAGAGGAATGGGTATGCAGGGGAAGGTAAGGGGAGGGTAGGGAAGGGAAGGGAGGAGGGAGGAGGGTAGGATATTAAAGGGAGGGAGGGGATTGAAGGGAAGGAAGGAGGGAAGGGAGGGAAGGGATGGTAGGGAAGGATAGAGGAAGGGAGTGGAAGGGTAGGGAAGGTAGTGGAAGGAGGAGGTGAAGGTAAGGGAAGGTAGGGGATGGGAGGGGAGGGGGATTAATTAGGGGTGCTTATAATGTCAATGGAAAGAGGAAAGAAGGAAGGAGAAAGTGATTCAATTGTCACTACTGAGAGTATTTCATTAACGACTTTGGAATCCTCTAACGTCCTGTGCGTTCCCTACCCTTCTTTTAAAGGCGTGAAGAGAACTCCAGCAACGTATATAATCGATGATGCCCTTCTCGGTTTCCCCGTCATAAAAAAATAAGAGAGAGAGAGAGAGAGAGAGAGAGAGGAGGATGAGGAGCAAGAGGAAAATGAGGATAAAGAGGATGAGAATGAAGAAGAGGTAAGGAAGAGGAGGAGGAGGAGGAGGAATAGACAGATAGGAGGGAAGGAAGATGGTGGAAGAGTGGTGGGGGGTGGCGTGGTATGGGTGAGCCCCACCCCCTCCTACTCCTCTCGTTTGATTTCCTGTGTCAAGAGACTCCGAATTAGGGTTCCATCACTGTCGAAAGCACGAGAGCAAGTTCACACAAACAAACACAAACACACACACTTGACTCTTGATTTGCAAATGCACTTTTGGGAGACCTGTTGGTCCTTTTGAGTTTCGTGTACCAGGTCATCTGGTCCCTTGTCCTCTTGTTGTAGGGTCGCGAATTTGGGATTTCGCGAGTAATTTAAAATTCGCTTTCGTGTGAACTCAGTTGACATTTTAGATTTTCGCGAGTCTCCTGGAAATCATGTGGTTGTGTGTTGTTGTTGGCTGGTCAGTTTGTTGTGTTGACTTTTTTTTTATATTTAGTGATTCGTGACAATTTTTTTTAGTTGCTAAATAAAAGCCCTTTGTCCCAGAATTGACATACATACTAGTGTGTGTGTGTGTACTTGTGTATTGTGTGTGTATATATATATACGTATATATACAGTGTACAGTATGTATTCATATATACATATATATGTATGCATTACATATATATATCATATATATATATGTGTATATATATTATACATATGTATATATATACACATACATATACATATTAGCTATTAAGCTATTCAACTTCAACTTTACTATTTTCCCCTTCTCATTTAAGAACAGATCCACTGTTTATATTTTTATATGTGTATATTGAGAGAGAGAGAGAGAGAGAGAGAGAGAGAGAGAGAGAGAGAGAGAGAGAGAGAGAGAGAGAGAGAGAGATTTCATATATGTGACATTTTCCCTTTTGTCGGGATGTGGACTACATTTGGTACAACATCCGGATTTTGAAATTTAAGCCGAACGAATTTGGAACGTGTCATTTCCCTGGGTGTTGGGGGTGGGGGTTGGGGGATGTGGGGAAGTATGCAAAAAAGAAATTCACTCTTTCAGAATGAAAACGTTGAAGTAATTTTTTTTTTCGCTGTAAGTCTGGGAGGGAGGTTTCAAATTGTTATTACATTTTTTGTAAAACCAAAAATAAAAAAAAAAATGTTGCTGTGACTTTTCCCTTGGATTTTTTTTTATATCCTAAAATACATTTTGGTTATTCTTTTAAATTTTGTCAAAAAGGTATTCCGGCCGGATTACTTTCAGGATTCTGTCAAGCTGGCATTTCGAAAATTTCTATGGAGTAAATCCCCTTAAGAAAAATGGATTTATTTATGGACTAAATCCTCTTAGGAAAAATGGATTTATTTATGGACTAAATCCCCTTAAGAAAATAGATTTATTTATTGACTAAATCCCCTTAAGGAAAATGGATTTATGTATAGACTAGATCCCATTAAGAAAAATGGATTTATTTATGGACTAAATCCCCTTCAGAAAAATGGATTTATTTATGGACTAATTAATCAAAATGGATTTATTTATGGACTAAATCCCCATAAGAAAATGGATTTATTTATGGACTAAACCCCTTAAGAAAAATAAATTTATTTATGGACTAAATCGCCACAAGAAAAATGGATTTATTTATGGAATAAATCCCGTTAAGATAAATGGATTAATCCTCACGGCTAGCAATTTGATTGCAAGATTTTCAGTTACTCATAAAGTACCTCCTTTATGGAAATATTGTTGTGATATTCACAAGCTGAGCAGAAGCTCTGATGCTAACTTGAATCCTCCCTTGTAAAAACTACTGAGGCTAGAGGGCTGCAAATTGGTATGTTGATCATCCACCCCCTAATTACCAAATATACCAAATTGCAGCCCTCTAGCCTCCTCGGTAGTTTTTATTTGATTTAAGGTTGAAATTAGCCATAACCATGCGTCTGGCAACGGTATAGGATAGGCCACAGCTCATACAGCATTATACCGAGACCACAGAAAGATAGATGTATTTTCGGCGGCCATGATTATACGCTTTACATAAAACTAGATTTCGCCGAAGAAACTTTCGGCGCATTTTTTACTTGTTATATTTTACGAGTTGATTAACTGAAATTCACTAATGCCCTCTTTCAATTTTTGTTATCGCCGCCTACAGTACCCCGCTTATCTTAATGACGCCCATATATAAGGCCCACTCGCGGCCTTATCGTCTACAT
This sequence comes from Macrobrachium rosenbergii, assembly GCF_040412425.1. Classification (NCBI taxonomy): domain Eukaryota; kingdom Metazoa; phylum Arthropoda; class Malacostraca; order Decapoda; family Palaemonidae; genus Macrobrachium; species Macrobrachium rosenbergii. Next base: position 4,302,487 of record NC_089750.1, on the reverse strand, counting down.
TTTTCAAAAGATAAAGGAAGAGTTAAGTCCATGTATATGGAAATTAAAATTAACAGCGCGGAAAAAAAGTAGAAATGTGATTCTGTATATTCTTCTAAAGACTGAGCCGAGGTGTACTTTAATCACAAAAATTTGCTAAATGAATGGCTAAATTATCTTGCACGTTTTACTCGACTGTAGAAAGTTTCTCGATAAACTGCCACATTGTTTTATATATATGTGTTTGTGTGTTTGTATGTATATGTAATATACTGTATATATATGTATATACATATGTGTATATATATACATATATATATATACTTACATATATATTATATATATATATTTATATGTATATATTTATATATATGTATATATTATAAATTTATATTATATTATATATATTTTTGTACATATATATATATATATATATTATATATATAGATATTATATATATATATATATATATATATATATATATATATATATATATATATATATAGATATTATATATATATATATACATATATATATATATATATATATATATACATACATACATACATACATACATACACAGTAGCTGAGAAATAATCCATAAACTTGAAAAGGCCTAATGGCCGACATTTATGAAAGGAATTGATATCATTATAAATCGCGCACGGAAGAAAAGTTCGATGTCCTTACGAATCTCCTTTCCTTTTTCGTTTAATCTCTCTCTCTCGGCAGAATTTTTTTTTATAAGGCGAATAAATCCGTCGCTCGAGTTATTAGAACCTTTTTTTTTTTTATATATTTTCGGGGTCCGGAAGTGACGTCAGTTTAATTAAAAAGGGGTCTGGAGACGCGTGAAATGGCGACGGTTTTAGGGAAGGGTCCCTGTGAGATGAAGAGGTGTTTTGATTTTAATTTTTCAATTTTTTTTTCTTGGTAATTTTTGGTCAGTTTTTAGGAGGGGACGTTTTCTTACTCATTTTGTAGAGTTTGGGAGGAGGTTACTAATGGTTTTTAACCTGTCTGTTTAACTGGATATATATATATATATATATATATATATATATATATATATATATATATATATATATATATATATATATGAAACTAAATATCTTTTAATATCAAATTCACGCTATTTCGGGAATATCCCGAAGTAGCGTGAATTTAATATTAAACAACATTTGTAGCTTCATGATTATATGTAAATCACGGTGTGATAAAAATTTCACATATATATATACATATATCTATCTCTCTATTGTATATATAATTATATATAATATATATATATATGTGTGTGTGTGTTGTGGTGTATTTTAAAAATTTATTGTCGCATTTAGCCTCGTCACTGTTTTGTCGTTACAAGAATATATTTGTATTATTCTTGAAAGCACTGCACCTCACGAAATGCGTGGCTCAGGAAACACTGGAGCATTTTTCCCAGGCCGCATTCTCGCCCACCAGATCCTGGTGACAGAGCTCGAATGTTGTTCTGTAACTAAGCATTCTTTTAGGTCGCTCCGACCATTTTCAGGATTGCCCAGCGATGTGCTGTTTTTCTTACGTAATTTAAAGGATCGTTGCCTCGACTGTCATCGTCTTAAAACAAAGGAAACGTAATTAAATTAAGTAGAAGTCAAATACCAGTTTTAAAACGAATGGAATCGAAGTTGAATGAAGTTTTTAGTACTAATCTGCATAACATAGTTGTCAAATGACGATTTTTATTTAAAAAAAAAAAAAAGAATTGTTCTTATTTTGCTTTCTTCAGATGCTAAAATGAAGCTATTTGACCATTTATACCAAATTCCCCTTCACTGTAGCTTTCAGTACTAAAACAGAAAAGAATACCATCATAGATCTGACGTGTTTTAAACACTCAAAAAGGCGGTAAAACTCGCGCCAATACGACAATGCACTCTCTATCCTGAACGGAGCCACATTATTTATAAACCTGTAGATCTAGCGTACGCAAACACGCTGGATAAATGTGTGATGAAACTAAAAGTCGCTTAAATACTAGAGATATTGATCGCGGAAGGCGTTATTTCAAACAGACGATCATGCAACTGAAGTCTTCAAGTGCGAGGTTATAAATAGGCCGGAGTGGAGATTGGGAGGAGCCCAGCGCCTGCGGTGGGTCTATTTAAAGCTTAAGTAACCGATGAAATGTCACCTAACATGCAAGGCTGCTCCTGTATCTGTCTCTTACTATTACAAGTGGCGTGTTTCTTCCTTGAGGTGTTTTTTTGTATAAAGAGGAAGGTTTTAGGAGTCTTTCCTCGGCGGGCATTAGTGTGTTTTTCTTGGATTGCAGGGTACTTCAGAACGTTAAGTGGTGTTTACCCAGATTGTACCTTCTTACTGGTATCTACGAAGGTACATGCTACCGTTGTCTGCATCGTTACGTATCTGCTGTGCCAAGGGAGACATTGAGTTACTGACAGCGAAGCTATAACAATGTCAATCATAAAATGGTTAATGTAGGTCTAGGCTCTAACGGTCGCCGCAGTATTGAACAAGAGGCAGCTTTGCATTCCCTAAAATTTATTCACGTGATTATCTCTTGTTTTTAACGAACCGAGCAGGCTGAAGGTGCTTTTCAAAGAATACTGGGCGTTTATACACTTGCACATACAAATACAAATGCTGAAATGCATTATGGAATGTGCAGAAGCCGTGGTTAAGGATCTTTGTAAATAATCACCCAGCTACCGAGTAGCATTGAATACAGAATGAAACTAGTCCTAATTGTAGCGAGAGGATCTGCTCCTCTCTTTTCTCGTATTATTTATAGTTTACTCCTTCCACCCTTGCTTGTAAATTAACGACCTTATCTCTCTCTCTCTCTCTCTCTCTCTCTCTCTCTCTCTCTCTCTCTCTCTCTGCCAAGCAACTGGCTCTATTCTATCCCGACAGCTAAACAGTTTCCTAAAAGGCGTAGACGCAATACGGTTACTAAAGATCACGCCTTACATTGAAATGTGAACTGGGACTCTGGGATTGTTGTAAGTTACATTTTGTATCTTTACAACGGTCTCTCTCTCTCTCTCTCTCTCTCTCTGGCACATGTTTTATTGCAGCTTTTAAGTGAGCCCACGTACGTAGCACACTGTTAAGAGATCCTGCTCATTATCTCCCGTCAATCCCTGTGTTTAAACAAAGGTTTTAAGTCTATGGACTATTTAGTCAAGTTGGCCATGTAATAAGAACGACTGCAATGCCAAAGGAACCAGCCCCTTCTGGCAACGAACGGTGCAACACAAACAGAATCCCCACTGAATCTCTGTCTCTCTCTCGGTCACGCATAGCGATCGTCTCTCTCTCTCTCTCTCTCTCTCTCTCTCTCTCTCTCTCTCTCTCTCTCTCTCTTGTCTTTAGCGGCCTTCGGCTGAGTGAATGTAAGGTCCAGCCGTCTTAATTAGATTCCTCAAAGAGACAGGCGTCTTTCGTGGTGTAACTGGCCACCTGTACGGCAAGATAAACCCGAGTGTATAGAGCTTTGGGGAGGTTTATTTTGGAAGCTGTGGCAAGCTAGCTGTGTGTTAGTTTTGTGGGGGGAGGAGGAGGTGGTGTAGGTGAAATAGGAGGAGGAGGGCGTCTGCAATTATTCAAGAAGGCCGCTGCTATTTGGGGGAGCCAGAACAAAACATTTCGGACGCTTTAGCTAAAGGTCATCGGAAGTAAGAATTGGATCTGGGAGGGCGGAGAGGGGGGGGATAGTTGAGATTGGGGGAGGGAATGCCAGGTTGGAGGTTTAAGGAACTCGTCTGTATTCTTAATTTTACTTTTTCTCTCTTTTTTTTTTGTTCATTATTGTTATAGATAGATAGCTTGGATAGCCATTATTATTATTACTATTAATATTATTATTATTAGTAGCAGTAGTAGTAGTAGTAGTATATAAACAAGTGTTAGTTTCAATATTTTTATTAATGATGAAGTTTCAACTGCGCGACTAATTTTAAATAACGCTTTGAATGTTACGGAAAATACTGGCATTTTGAATTCCCAGTGCCTTAAGAGCTGATTACTTGATTGATTAATTTTTCAAACTGGCGTCACAGCAGCAAGGGTCACTGACACTAAATCCCAATTTCTCGTCCTGATTATATCATGTAACTACAAGCTAAAAAGGTGACTTATTGTTTATAATTTAGTAAATTAATTGTTTATGTGTAATGTCATACCATCTTACCCAACACTAAAATGTTTGCCGTATAAACAAGGCACTTTGTTCATTTTGTTTGCCTTATAAGCAAAGTAATTTGTTTATTTTGGATGCCTTATAAGCTAAGTAATTTGTTTATGTTGGATGCCTTATAAGCAAAAGTACTTTTTGTATTTTGTTTGCCTTATAAGCAGAGAAATTTGTTTATTTTGTTTACCTTATAAGCAAAGTACTTTTTCATTTTGTTTTCCTTATTAGCAAAGTACTTTGTTTATTTTGTATGCCTTATAAGCAAAGTACTTTTTCATTTTGTTTGCCTTATAAGCAAAGTTCTTTTTCATTTGTTTGCCTTATAAGCAAAGTTCTATTTTTTTATATTATTTGCCTTATAAGCAAAGTACTTTGTTTACCACCATATATTCCGTGTGTGTTACATGTTTGAATAGCATGGCCGTATGTTTACAAATAAATATAGTATATTTTGTTTTAAAATGGGACAATAAGGAGCTTACTGCTAAATAATCTTCGTTGACACGTTGAAATTATACAGCATCTTGTTGGCCACTGAGTTCGTTTTAGTATTTAAAGCAGCATTATTATTTACAACTAAATTTACCGTGTGTTTGTGTGTATATTTTGAAATATTGCAATATCTCGTTTACCAGCACACAAATGTTCGTGTGTGGAATGACATAACGGAATCTGTACAGCCGAGTGTTCCATGTTTATATTTAAATCAGCATAACCATGTTGTTTATATCTGAATATTAACGACAGTGCATGTTACATGTTATGTTATTTCATATGTCTGCATGGTAAACATGGCCGTCTAATGTTCACCGTGAAATATAACACGTTTAATAGGTGAGACACGGGTAAATAAATAACCTCTTTTTAGTTGATATCCTGATGGTGAAATAAAGTTGTTATTCACCACTAAATATTCACGACATTACTTGTTAAATAATGTATGATATTCCGTATGTTTGTATGATAAACAACATGGCCATCCTATTTGCCATTAAATGGATTGTGGGAATATCACTGCTGGGAAGGAGGGAGAGTTAGGATGTAAGAGGATTGTGTGGTATATGTAATGTGAAGAAGACTGGGGAAACTTGTCTGAGATACTATGGCCATGTAATAAGAAGGTTGTAGGTGAAACCAATCAAGAGAGCTAAGAACATATCATATGGATGGATGTGGTGAGGACGGGATAAAGTATACCTTAGTTTAACCAGACCACTGAGCTGATTAACAGCTAGGGCTGGCCCGAAGGATTAGACTTATTTTACGCGGCCAAGAACCAGTTGGTTACCTAGCAACGGGACCTACAGTGGCCCTTCTGTTGGGCTTGTTCCATAAGAATAGGGTCATCTTCTGACTAACAGTAATAATTTGTTACTTCTTTCATATAAACACCGTATTCTTTGGAAGCTTGAATTTCAAGTCAGTGGCCCCTGTGGTGGGCTTGTTCCGTATGATTGGGGTTCTTCTGAATAATAATAATAATAATAATAATAATAATAATAATAATAATAATAATAATAATAATAATAATATGTTACTTCTTTCAAATAAACACCATATTCTTTGGAAGCTTGAATTTCAAGTCAGTGGCTCCTGTCGTGGGTTCAATCCATATGACTGGGGTTCATCTTCTGAATAATAATAATAATAATAATAATAATAATAATAATAATAATAATAATAATAATTTGTTACTTCTTTCAAATAAACACCATATTGTTTGGAAGCTTGAATTTCAAGTCAGTGGCTCCTGTGGTGGGCTTGTTCCATATGATTGGGGTTCTTCTGAATAATAATAATAATAATAATAATAATAATGATAATAATAATATGTTACTTCTTTCAAATAAACACCATATTCTTTGGAAGCTTGATTTTCAAGTCAGTGGCCCCTTTGGTGGGCTTGTTCCGTATGATTGGGGTTCTTCTGAATAATAATAATAATAATAATAATAATAATAATAATAATAATAATAATAATAATAATAATAATGATAATAATAATATGTTACTTCTTTCAAATAAACACCATATTCTTTGGAAGCTTGAATTTCAAGTCAATGGCCCCTTTGGTGGGCTTGTTCCATATGAATAGGGTTCATCTTCTGACTAATAATAATAATAATAATTCCTTCAATATTACCAGATTTTCCAACGGACTTTCGCGCCAGAGAAACCCGAAACGCCTCTTTCTTTCTCTTTGTGTATTTTCTCAAGAATTGACGACTCCTTACAGCATCAACTCGCGGTGTCTGGCGAGGGACTTGGTTAGTTTGGGGGGGAGCCGGGGGCGGAGGGTGATATTTAGAAGGGTGGGCCAACTCGCCCAAGTTTAGAGTGTTGGCCCGGGGTGTGCCACAAAATTTTTGGGCGTTTTATGAGTCGTTAAGCTACTGTTACCCAGAGTTTTTTAATGCTTTTTTTATCTCGTGTTTCAGAGGTGGGTGGTCTTTTTTTTTTTTTCTTTATTTATGCGCATCCTGGCTTTGACGTGGAAATTTGAGATTAATGATGTAATGTTCTCTCTCTCTCTCTCTCTCTCTCTCTCTCTCTCTCTCTCTCTCTCTCTCTCTCTCTCTCTCGATAGTGATGTACTCTACATGAACTGAATTCATCTGCCAACTTATACCGGAACTCTATCTTGTATGTTCTCTCTCTCTCTCTCTCTCTCTCTCTCTCTCTCTCTCTCTCTCTCTCTCTCTCTCAGTATTAAGTCAGAATCCTCCACAAACACTGGGAAACTCACCTCTGTCTTGCACACACATAAACAAACATACTCACCCGTACTGGTTCTCATCCATTCTACCTATATAATATATATATATATATATATATATATATATATATATATATATATATATATATGTATATATACATAGATATATTTATATATATATTATATATATACACATGTATATTTGTTGTCTTTATTTTCTTCCAGTTGAGAACAAAAACAACGAAGAAAGAGTTGTCATATTTTTTTCACGTTGAAAACAAAAACAATATGAAGAGAGTCGTCATGTTTTCTACTCGCTGAAAACAAAAACAATATTACGAGAGAGTTGTCATGTTTTCTCCACGTTGAGAACAAAAACAATATAAGGAGAGAGTTGTCATGTTTTCTACTCGCTGGAAGCAAAAACAGTATGAAGAGAGAGTTGTCATCTACTCGCCGAAAACAAAAACAATGTGAAGAGAGAGATGTCATCTACTCGCCGAAAACAAAAACAATGTGAAGAGAGAGTTGTCATCTACTCGCCGAAAACAAAAACAATGTGAAGAGAGAGTTGTCAACTCGCTCGATAACAAAAAACAATGTGAAGAGAGAGTTGTCATCTACTGCCGAAAACAAAAACAATGTGAAGAGAGAGAGTTGTCATCTACTCTCGAAAACAAAAACAATGTGGAGAGAGAGTTGTCATCTACTTTTTGAAAAACAAAAACAATGTGAAGAGAGAGTTGTCATCTGCTTGAAAAACAAAAACAATGTGATTTGTCAAAAACAAAAACAATGTGAAGAGAGAGAGTTGTCATCTACTCGCCGAAAACAAAAACAATGTGAAGAGAGAGAGATGTCATCTCTACTTCACGAAAACAAAAACAATGTGGAGAAAACAAAAAACAATGTGAAGAGAGAGTTGTCATCTCAAAACAAAACCGAGAGAAACAAAAACAATGTGGAGAGAGAGTTGTCATCACTTTGATTTCATCAAAAAACAAAAACAATGTGAAAGAGAGAGAGATGTCATCTACTCGCCGAAAACAAAAACAATGTGAAGAGAGAGAGAGATATCATCTACTCGTCGAAAACAAAAACAATGTGGAGAGAGAGTTGTCATCTACTCGCCGAAAACAAAAACAATGTGAAAGAGAGAGAGATCTACTCATGAAAACAAAAACAATCATCTACTCTGCCGAAAACAAAAACAATGTGAAGAGAGAGAGATGTCATCTACTCTCTGAAAACAAAAACAATGTGAGAGAGAGAGTTGTCATCTACTCTTGAAAACAAAAACAATGTGAAGAGAGAGATTTCATCTACTCTACTGGCAAAACAAAAACAAAAACAATGTGAAGAGAGATCTACTCGCTGAAAACAAAAACAATGATGTTGTCATCTACATTCCGAAAACAAAAACAATGAAGAGAGAGAGAGAGAGAGATGTCATCTACTCACTGAAAACAAAAACAATGTGAAGAGAGAGTTGTCATCTACTCGCCGAAAACAAAAACAATGTGAAGAGAGAGAGAGATGTCATCTACAAAAACAATGTAAAACAAAAACAAAAACAATGTGAAGAGAGAGAGAGATGTCATCTACTCGCCGAAAACAAAAACAATGTGAAGAGAGAGTTGTTATCTACTCGCCGAAAACAAAAACAATGTGAAGAGAGAGATGTCATCTACTCGCCGAAAACAAAAACAATGTGAAGAGAGAGTTGTCATCTACTCGCCGAAAACAAAAACAATGTGGAGAGAGAGTTGTCATCTACTCGCCGAAAACAAAAACAATGTGAAGAGAGAGAGAGATGTCATCTACTCGCTGAAAACAAAAACAATGTGAAGAGAGAGTTGTCATCTACTCGCTGGAAAACAAAAACAATGTGAAAACAAAACAATGTGAAGAGAGAGAGAGATGTCATCTACTTCAAAACAATGTTGAAAAACAAAAACAATGTGAAGAGAGAGAGAGATGTCATCTACTCACAAACAAAACGAAAACTCTTGAAAACAAAAACAATGTGAGAGAGAGACTTGTTTATCTACTCGTTGAAAACAAAAACAATGTGAAGAGAGAGTTGTTATCTATCGCTGGAAAAACAAAACAATGTGAAGAGAGAGTTGTCATCTACTCGCCGAAAACAAAAACAATGTGAAGAGAGAGAGAGATGTCATCTACTCGCCGAAAACAAAAACAATGAAGAGAGAGAGATGTCATCTTGTTGAAAACAAAAACAATGTGAAGAGAGAGTTGTCATCTACTCGCTGAAAACAAAAAAAACAAAAACAATGTGAAGAGAGAGTTGTCATCTACTGTTTATCTGAAAACAAAAACAAGAGAGAGTTGTCATCTACTCGCCGAAAACAAAAACAATGTGAAGAGAGAGAGAGATGTCATCTACTCGCCGAAAACAAAAACAATGTGAAGAGAGAGAGAGATGTCATCTACTCGCCGAAAACAAAAACAATGTGAAGAGAGAGTTGTCATCTACTCGCCGAAAACAAAAACAATGTGAAGAGAGAGAGAGATGTCATCTACTCGCCGAAAACAAAAACAATGTGAAGAGAGAGTTGTCATCTACTCGCCGAAAACAAAAACAATATGAAAGAGAGAGATGTCATCTACTCAATGTGAAGAGAGATGTCATCTACGAAAACAAAAACAATGTGAAAGAGAGAGAGAGTGTCATCTACTCGTTGAAAACAAAAACAATGTGAAGAGAGAGTTGTCTTCTACTCGTTGAAAAACAAAAACAATGTGAAGAGAGAGTTGTCATCTACTAGTTGTCATTACAAAAACAAAAACAATATGAAGAGAGAGAGATGTTATCTACTTGCCGTTGAAAACAAAAACAATGTGGGAGAGAGAGAGTTGTCATCTACTCACAAAAACAAAAACAATGTGAAGAGAGAGAGAGATTTCTTGAAAACAAAAACAGAGATGTCATGCTGAAAACAAAAACAATGTGAAGAGAGAGAGATGTCATCTACTCGCTGAAAACAAAAACAATGAAGAGAGAGAGAGATGTCATCTACGTTGAAAACAAAAACAATGTGAAAGACAATCTATAAAAACAAAAACAATGTGAAGAGACAAAACTCGCCGAAAACAAAAACAATGTTTGTCATCTACTGAAAACAAAAACAATGTGAAAGAGAGAGTTGTCAATGAAGAGAGAGAGTTGTCATCTACTTGAAAAACAAAAACAATGTGAAGAGAGAGAGAGATGTCATCTACTCAAAAACAAAAACAATGTGAAGAGAGTTGTCATCTACTGCTGAAAACAAAAACAATATGAAGAGAGAGATGTCATCTACTCTTGAAAACAAAAACAATGTGGAGAGAGAGTTGTCATCTCTACTGAAAACAAAAACAATGAAGAGAGAGAGAGATGTCATCTACTGTTTGAAAACAAAAACAATGTGAAGAGAGAGTTGTCATCTACTGAAAACAAAAACAATGTGGAGAGAGAGTTGTCATCTCTATGAAAACAAAAAACAATGTGAAGAGAGATGTCATCTACTCATCAAAAACAAAAACAATGAAGAAGAGAGTTGTCATCTACTCGCTGAAAACAAAAACAATGTGAAGAGAGAGAGAGATGTCATCTAACAAAAACAAAAACAATGTGAAGAGAAAAGAGAGAGATATCATCATCTATGTCATCGTTGAAAACAAAAACAATGTGAAGAGAGAGTTGTCATCTACTGAAAAACAAAAACAATGTGAAGAGAGAGAGAGATATCATCTACTCTTGAAAACAAAAACAATGTGAAGAGAGAGAGATGATGTCAATCTAGTTGTCATCGCTGAAAACAAAAACAATGTGAAAGAAGAGTCAGTTGTCAATTTTGTCATACCGCTGAAAACAAAAACAATAAGAAGAGAGTTGTCATGTTTTCATCTACTCGTTGAAAACAAAAACAATGAAGAGAGAGAGTTGTCATCTACTCACACGTTGAAAACAAAAACAATATGAAGAGAGAGTTGTCATGTTGAAAACAAAACAATGTGAAGAGAGAGTTTCATTCATGATTGAAAACAAAAACAATGTGAAGAGAGAGATGTCATCTACTCGCCGAAAACAAAAACAATGTGAAGAGAGAGAGAGAGATGTCATCTACTCGCCGAAAACAAAAACAATGTGAAGAGAGAGTTGTTATCTACGCTTGAAAACAAAAACAATGTTTTGTCATCTACTGTTGAAAACAAAAACAATGTGAAGAGAGAGTTGTCATGTTAAAACAAAAACAATGTGAGAGAGAGTTGTCATCTACTGCCTGAAAAGAGAGAGATGTCATCTACTACGCTGAAAACAAAAACAATGTGAAGAGAGAGTTGTCATCTACTCACTGAAAACAAAAACAATGTGAAGAGAGAGAGATGTCATCTACTCGCCGAAATAAAACGAAAAAACAAAACAATATGAAGAGAGAGAGATGTCATCTACTCGAAAACAAAACAATTGAAAAAAAAACAATGTGAAAGAGACAATGAAGAGAGAAAAAAAACAAAAACAATATGAAGAGAGTTGTTATCTAGAAAACAAAAACAATGAAAACAAAAACAATGTGAAGAGAGAGTTGTCATCTACTTGAAAACAAAAACAATATGAAGAGAGAGTTGTCATGTTTTCTACTCACTTGAAAACAAAAACAATATGAAGAGAGAGAGATGTCATCTACTTGAAAACAAAAACAATGTGAAGAGAGAGTTGTCATCTACTCGCTAAAAAAACAAAAAACAATGTGAAGAGAGTTGTCATGTTTTTCTACTCACGTTGAAAACAAAAACAATATGAAGAGAGAGAGATGTCATGTTTTACTCTTGAAAAAAAAACAATGAAGAAGAGAGAGAGAGATGTCATCTACTCGTTGAAAACAAAAACAATGTGAAAGAGAGAGTTGTCATCTTTGCCGAAAACAAAAACAAAAGAGAGAGTTGTCAATATGAAAACAAAAACAATGTGAGAGAGAGAGATGTCATCTACTCATGAAAACAAAAACAATGTGAAGAGAGAGTTGTCATCTACTCGTTGAAAACAAAAACAATGTGAAGAGAGAGAGATGTCATCTACTTCACGTTGAAAACAAAAACAATATGAAGAGAGAGTTGTCATGTTTTCTTCACGTGAAAACAAAAACAATATGAAGAGAGAGTTGTCATGTTCTCTACTCGCTGAAAACAAAAACAATATGAAGAGAGTTGTCATGTTTTCTTCACGTTGAAAACAAAAACAATATGAAGAGAGAGAGATGTTATCTACTCACAAAACAAAAACAATGTGAGAGAGAGTTGTCATCTACTACTTGAAAACAAAAACAATGTGAAGAGATAGAGAGATGTCATCTAGAGTTGAAAACAAAAACAATGTGAAGAGAGTTGAGAGATGTCATCTACTCGCTGAAAAACAAAAACAATGTGAAGAGAGTTGAGATGTCATCTACGTTGAAAACAAAAACAATGTGAAGAGAGAGTTGTCATTTACTCGTTGAAAACAAAACAATGTGAAGAGAGTTGTCATCTACTCACTTGAAAACAAAAACAATATGAAGAGAGAGTTGTCATGTTTTCTTCACGTTGAAAACAAAAACAATATGAAGAGAGAGTTGTCATGTTTTCTTCACGTTGAAAACAAAAACAATATGAAGAGAGAGTTGTCATGTTTTATTCACGTTGAAAACAAAAACAATATGAAGAGAGAGTTGTCATGTTCTCTACTCGCTGAAAACAAAAACAATATGAAGAGAGAGATGTCATCTGTGAAGAAAACAAAAACAATGTGAAGAGAGAGTTGTCATCTACTCCGTTGAAAAAACAAAAACAATGTGAAAGAGAGAGTTGTCATCTACTCGTTGAAAACAAAAACAATATGAAAGAGAGAGTTGTCATCTTTTCTTGAAAACAAAAACAATGTGAAGAGAGAGAGATGTCAACTTGGAAAACAAAAACAATATGAAGAGAGAGTTGTCATCTACTTGAAAACAAAAACAATGTGAAGAGAGAGAGAGATGTCATCTACTCACATTGAAAACAAAAACAATGTGAAGAGAGAGTTGTCATCTACTATTGAAAACAAAAACAATATAAAGAGAGAGATGTCATCTACTCCGAAAACAAAAACAATGTGAAGAGAGAGTTGTCATCTAAACAAAAACAAAAACAATGTGAAGAGAGAGTTGTCATCTACTGCACATTGAAAACAAAAACAATATGAGAGAGAGAGATGTCATCTACTCGCCGAAAACAAAAACAATGTGAAGAGAGAGTTGTCATCTACTCGCCGAAAACAAAAACAATGTGAAGAGAGAGTTGTCATCTACTCGCCGAAAACAAAAACAATATGAAAGAGAGAGATGTCATCTACTCGCCGAAAACAAAAACAATGTGAAGAGAGAGAGAGATGTCATCTACTCGCTGAAAACAAAAACAATGAAGAGAGAGTTGTCTTTATTTTCTTCTCGCTGAAAACAGAAAAATATGAAGAGAGAGTTGTCATTCTACTCGCCTGAAAACAAAAACAATGTGAAGAGAGAGATGTCATCTACTCGCTGAAAACAAAAAAAAATAAGAGAGAGAGAGAGTTGTCATCTACTCGCCGAAAACAAAAACAACATGAAGAGAGAGTTGTCATCTACTCGCTAAAAACAAAAACAATATGAAGAGAGAAGCTTCGAACAAGACAATCGTCACCTTCAGCTGCTTTAATTTTCACACGTTCCTTGTACTTCCTTCCTTCCTTCCTTATTCTCTTCTCGCCTCCATTCGCTTCATTTCAGCCTTGGGCGTTTTATGTCTTTATTTCTTTTTCGCCGACCGGTTCGTTGGTATATGCGTGTGCGCTGTGCTGACTTAACTAAACCCTTTTATTGACCTTGTAAAATGAAATACTTGCGAAGGTTTTTTTAAAACTTCCCTTGCCCCGTCCTTTGTTCGACAGAGAGGGAGATGAGGGGGTGGCGATAAAAATGCAGGGAGAGAGAGAGAGAGAGAGAGAGAGAGAGAGAGAGAGAGAGAGTACGAAAGGATGAATAGAGAGAGAGGGAGTGGGAGAGAATTTACGAAAAGTGGAGAGAGAGAGAGAGAGAGAGAGAGAGAGAGAGAGAGAGAGAGAGAGAGAGAGAGAGAGAGAGAGAGAGAGCGGGCAAGCAAGAGAGTTTACGAAAGGATGAATAGAGAGAGAGACAGAGAAAGAGAGATAATTTACGAAAAGATGAAGAGAGAGAGAGAGAGAGAGAGAGAGAGAGAGAGAGAGAGAATTTGCGAATGGTGAAGAGAGAGAGATTTTAGAATGGTGAAGAGAGAGAGAGAGAGAGAGAGAGAGAGAGAGAGAGAGAGAGAGAGAGAAGCGAATCTATTCATCGAAATTGTTGGTTGTCTTCCGTCTTGCAAGGTGTTTTATGCTGTGAATTTCCGTGCACGTTCTCGTGGAGTCTTCTCTGAAATTATCAGTGCTACTAACGTATTTCAAAGTACTTACTTACTCCGTCATTTGTTCCTTGCAACGGAGTATTATCTTTATGGTCTCAGTTCAAATGTTGATTCAGTTGAGCTGTTATTGGTAAGTTTGCTATTTCTTGCCTTTATTTCCTTTTTTTTATTTTTACTTTTTTATTTCCTCAAAGTTAAAGTCCCCTCTCTCTCTCTCTCTCTCTCTCTCTCTCTCTCTCTCTCTCTCTCTCTCTCTCTGACACGTACACACCCGCCTAGAACAATCGCGTGATTGAAAATCAGCAGAAGAATTTTTCGATTTTCAACCACAAATACAAACAAACAAACGTACATACATATGTATACATACATGTATATATATATATATATATATATATATATATATATATATATATATATATATATATATATATATATATATATATGTAAGTGTAATATCTACTGGTCATGTTTTACTAGGAGTTAAAAGGGCATTGTGGTTAATGAATACTACATATGTATGTGTGTGTATATATATATATATATATATATATATATATATATATATATATATATATATATATATATGTATGTATGTATGTATTATATATATAGGTATATATACAATTACATATATACATACATAATATACATATATAGATGTATATGTATATATACAAACATACATACATACATACACATGTACATATATACCTGCTCGTGCAAAAACCAATTTTTTGGGCCGCCTGGGAAACTCGATATGGTTTTTCCATTCCTGTTGTTGCAAAAAAGAACGGAGTTCCCTTTCTTCCACCTCGTTTCGGCAGGCCCAGGGCCAGAAGGACTTCCGGCCTGTAAATATTTTTCTTTTAACTGAAGAATTTATGTTCTGCCAATTATTTTTTTTAATAGAAACTATTGTCTCGATTATTTTCTTTTTTCTTTTCATTATGAACTTTTCTTTGAAGAATTGTTTATTTGGGTTTTGGGATTTATTTTTAATGAATTTAATTTTTTATAGGTCAGTGTAAGCTCACATTTAATACGTTTTCGTATTGAAATATTTGATTGAATGTGATTTTTGTAATGGAAACTTTTGCGTTATTTATTTTTCTTTTTTTGGCATTTGTAATTTGTATGAAGTAACAAGATTTTTTATGTGTTATTGCGTGCACCCATTTGATACGTTTTTCGAGATAATTTCTTTTTATTTTGTAATGAATACTTTTGCCTTATTTATCTAACTTTTTTTTACAGTTCATATGTATCCTAAGTAATAATGTTATATTGATATAACAAGAATACGTTTTTCGAGATAAAAAAACTTTTTAATTAATTTTTTTCATTAAATTTTGCCTTATTTATGTGGCTTTTTTGACATTTCTTATGTTTCCTAAGTAATAATGTTATATTAATTTTTAAATGCATTTTTAATTATGGCTTATGTGTTTGGTCCTTATCAAATTTGGGAAACATTTTCAACACATCAAACCGTGGCGTTTTTCATATTATTATTATTATTATTATTATTATTATTATTATTATTATTATTATTATTGTTTGTGTATCCGCCCTTCTCTCTGCCAATTAACATGATTGCGTAACAATAACTTTCGGATTCTTTGCAATTTCTTATGAATTTTTCCTAAGGGTAATAATGATTCTCCGTGCCAGGTACAGTTTTAATTTCTCCGGTCAGAGCAAAACTATTTGTTGTACTTATGACAGTAATGAGCTGCTTGCTTGAAGGAGAAGCTCTGGTATAATTGAGAGAGAGAGAGAGAGAGAGAGAGAGAGAGAGAGAGAGAGAGAGAGAGAATTCTTACAGGAATAATGTTGAAGAAAAATACCCAAAATTTATAGATATAAAAAATGGAGAGAGAGAGAGAGAGAGAGAGAGAGAGAGAGAGAGAGAGAGAGAGAGAGAGAGAGAGTTATTGTAGGAAAATCGTTGAAGAAACATTACCTAAAATTTATAGATATAAAAAAATGGAGAGAGAAAAGAGAGAGAGAGAGAGAGAGAGAGAGAGAGAGAGAGTTAGCAGGAAAATTGTTGAAGAAACATTACCTAAAATTTATACATATAAAAAAAAGAGAGAGAGAGAGAGAGAGAGAGAGAGAGAGAGAGAGAGAGAGAGAGAGAGAGAGAGAGAGAGAAATCTTATAGGAAAATTGTTGGAGACCTTACTTAAAATTTATAGATATAAAACATGGGGAGAGAGAGAGAGAGAGAGAGAGAGAGAGAGAGAGAGAGTCTTCAGGAGGGACCCGAGATGGCGCCCCTGTGTGCATCGGGCGTCGTAAGGTGATTACAAAAGACCACTCGGAGGAGGCGCCGTAGCAGCTCCTGCGGGAGGGAGGTACGAAAGATGAAGGGAATGAATGGGTGGATAGTAGAGGAGGAACTAGTAAGGAGGATTGAGAAAGGAGAGATAAGAAAAAGTGGAAAAATGGAAGCGAAAGAAATGTACAAATGTAAACAAGGAGAAGACAGGATGGAAAGGAATTAGAAAGGAAAAGAAAGATACAAAGAGGGGAAATAAGGAATGAAAGAATTGCAGATACAGAGATACAAAGAAAGAGTAGATGAATGGAAGGTAAGGAGAGAGAAAAATTGACACAAAACAGAAAATCGAGGAATGGAATGGAGAGAGAGAGAAAAGAGCAGGCTGTTAAGAGGAGAGGATAATAAGAAAATATTTTACGAATCAACGAGGAAGGATAAGGAAGGAGAGAAAATCAATAAAAAGGACACGGCTGGAAAAGCATACGGTGAATTGCTTCCCAAACGTCAGCAATGGCAGGGGGAGAGGTAAAGGTATTTAGTGAAAACAAAAGATTCCTCTCGGCTGAATTGAGACTTAGCGACTCGTCCGGACGAGACCTGGGATTAACAGAAAACGATATAACATGCGCGCGCGCGCATACGCACACACACACACACACACACACACACACACACATATATATATATATATATATATATATATATAATTTGTGTGCGTACGTATTTTTGACTTACGTCTCTCTCTCTCTCTCTCTCTCTCTCTCTCTCTCTCTCTCTCTCTCTCTCTCTCTCTCTCTCATTTGTGTGTGTTTAAGTATCATATATGTATATATGTATACAAGTATGTATATATAAGTGAGAAAAAAGAGAGAGAGAGAGAAAGAGAGAGATTTGCATTCAGCTCAACTTCAAATGCACTGCACGGTTCAAGCTCAAATTTTGCACGTTATATAAAACTCCAGAAGGCCCGAGAGAGAGAGAGAGAGAGAGAGAGAGAGAGAGAGAGAGAGAGAGAGAGAGAGAGAGAGAGAGTCAAAAATACTCAATTGAGACTCAGGCAAAAAAGGAAGCAGATTCATTCAAGCTCCTCCTCCTCCTCCCCCTAGCTACAGACAGACAGACAGAGAGCTCTCCCAAAGGGACTTGGAGCGAGTGTCTCTTTTGTTGGCGGTGCAAACTTGTGAGGACACCAGTCGTGTGAGGATGAGCTTTGAATCCTCCTCCTCCTCCTCCTCCTCCTCCTCCTCCTCCTCCTCCTCCTCCTCCTCCTCCTCCTCCTCCTCCTCCTCCTCCTCCTCCTGGCAGGAGAGCCTCTTTATTCGTGTCCTGGGACACTATACGTAACTCCTCACTTCTCTGTCGGCTCAGGGTGAATTGAAAGGAAGAGAAAAGGTGCAGAGAAAAAGTAGGTTAAATGGAGAAGGGGGAATAGGAGGAACGAGAAAGGTGGGAAGGAAAGATGGTAAATAATAGAGTAAGCGTTCAGGGGAAAACTTTGTAGAATGGCATAAAGGTAAAGGAGAGATGATAAAGAATAGAGTGAGTTCAAAGGAGCAATAATGAAGAATAAATGCAAAGGGAAAATGGGAAAATGAAAATAAAGAACAAAAAAAATGGAAAAATGGAAAATTATAATGAATAAATGTAAAGGGAAAATGAATAAAATAAATGGAAAGGGAAAATTATAAAGGACAAATGTAAATGGAAAATTAATAAAATAAATGTAACAGGAAAATGATAAAGAATTTATGTAAAGGGAAAATGGTAGATAACAGAATAAGTGAAAAGGGTGAAATGATAAGGAGTAGAATAAATGTAAGAGAAATTGAAAAAAATTAAAAATTGAAATGGAAAATTATAAAAAATAGAAAGTGTAAAGTGAAAGTAGTGAAAATGGTAAAAATATAACAAATTAGAAATAAAAAAAAGGAGATAGCTAGTGTAACCGAAAACCGAAAAATAGAAAGTATAAAGGAAAAGATTCGAAAGTCAGAAGACGTTAAAAACACAAAGAAGGTTAAACAAAAGAAAAATAAAATACGTTTAATAACACAAGGAAGCTAAAAGGAAAAAAAATTAAAAGGAAGACTTTTGAAAAAATGCGAAAGAAAGGTAAAAGAAAAAAAAAAAATAAAGGGTTGGAGACAAAACAGAAGATGGCAGGAACTGAAAAAGCACAACACAGAGTGGAAATGGGAAAGAGAAGAATAACGTAAATGGAAAAATAAGAAAGAATATATAAGAAATAAATTTAAAAAAAAGAATAAGGAGAGAAAGGATGGGGGTTTAGTACCGTCGGTGCACCTCATGCGGTGCACTGTAGGCATTACTTGAGGGTCTTAGCTGCGTCCATTCCTTAGGCCCCTAGCTGCAACCCCTTTCATTCCTTTTACTGTACCTCCGTTCATATTCTCTTTCTTCCATCTGGCTGTCCACCCTCTCTAACAATTGATTCATAGCGCAACTGCTTTGAGGTTTTCCTCCTGTTACACCTTTGAGACGTTCTAATCTCAGTTTATGTTTACAGCGCTGAATGACCTCTTTGGTCCCAGTGCTTGGCATGTATGCTTAAAACCTATGAATCTGTAAATCAATCGATAACTTACAACGTATAGTGGAAGTGGAAATTTTAAGAATAACGTAGATATATAAAAAGGATAAAAAAAATAAATAAAAAACGAAAACTTACTGATGAGAATAACGTAAACGGGAAAGATACAAATGTGTAAGATATAAAAAAAAATGGAATAAAACATGCGAGAAGGGTTGTAAGAGAAACGTGCTGTTTTCTGTTTGGAGATATGAAGAGGGTGAATAATGGATTGCATAATGAATACGAGTTGATTTTGACGCAGGAAGAGAGGGGGCGCTGGATTAACGGGGCCGTTATGCACTATAATCGTCATCGGGGATTTCGTTTTGATCGTCGAGGAGATTACGGGATTATTGGGGATTTTTTTGCTAATATATTATGGGAGAGGATTTTATTATTATTATTATTATTATTATTATTATTATTATTATTTGGGATTTATCGTGGGAGATTACAGGGATTTTTTTTAACATTTTGATTAATTATATTAAGAGATAGGTGTTTATTTATTTATTTATTTATTTATTATTATTATTATTATTATTATTATTATTATTATTATTATTATTATTATTATTTGGGATTTAGTTTCTATCGTCAGGGAGATTACAGGATTATTGGGGATTTTTTTGCTATCATTTTGATATAATTATGTTAAGAGATGGGGTGTTTTATTTATTTATTTGTTTATTTATTTATTTATTATTATTATTATTATTATTATTATTATTATTATTATTATTATTATTTGGGATTTAGTTTCTATCGTCAGGAGATTACAGGATTATTGGGGATTTTTTGCTATCATTTTGATATAATTATGTTAAGAGATGGGGTGTTTTATTTATTTATTTGTTTATTTATTTATTATTATTATTATTATTATTATTATTATTATTATTATTATTATTATTTAGGATATAGTTTCTATCGTCAGGAGATTACAGGATTATTGGGTATTTTTTGCTAACATTTTGATATACAGTAATTATATTAAGAGATAGGTGTTTTATTTATTTATTTATTTTTATTATTATTATTATTATTATTATTATTATTATTATTATTATTATTATTTGGGATTTAGTTTTCCATCGTCAGGGAGATTACAGGAATAACTCGCTTGTATTTTTGTTTTGAGTCACGTAAATAGAATAAGAAATGAAATAGAAATAAACGAATAATAAAAATCCAGGTTATAAACTTTGGATCATTATTTATTAGTTTGAAAGCAATCCTGCTAGCACACAGACAGACAGACAAACAGAGCCAGAGTGTAGCAACACCTGTCGGCAACTTTATTGCTCACCTGTTATCCAGTGGTTATCCGAATCTTTC
>NC_089750.1:4259436-4274436 GCF_040412425.1 Macrobrachium rosenbergii | reverse complement strand
TGATCACATGGTCATTTGTACCGAGTAATAGATAATCTACGTGTAAACTTATATATTTATTAATTTATTTACTTCATTCATTTATTTACCTGTCTATTTAATTATTTATTTATTTAGATATTTTTTTCAGCTTTGACAAGCTAAGTATACAAGTGTCCTCACGCTCAGTTTCGGGATATACAATGAACTGTACTTTATGTCTGAAACTGAAACTGAAATTGAAAATTTTTATACTAACATTGTCCATTTTCTGTTACAGGTAAGTGTTAACAAGCTGCTTTAGAATGGAGTCATTGATAAAAGTAAGTAATGATGATTTTATGTATATGCATGTATATGCACAATGTATATATATATATATGTATATATATAATATATATATACATATATATATTATATTTATTATATAATATACATATATATATATATATATATATATATATACACACACACAAACACTTTATCATTTATCATTAGTTCTTGATCATTCCATCAGCTTATAGTTCTTTTTCATTCATTATTCACGTAATTAGGTAGCAGTCTATAAGATATATATAACATTGTACAGGTATTTAAGTTTATTTATGCTATTCATAAATAAATGTGTGTGTATATGTGTATGTATATATATATATATATATATATATACATATATATATACATATATATATATATATATATATATATATATATATATATATATATATATATATATATATATATATATATAAGTGAAGTGCCTGTAGTATCATTCGAACTCTTATTACAAACAGATTAAAATTACCCGGTAATTTTTCGCTGGCTGCAAAGGATAAGCTCATACATACGTAGTACTGAATTCTATGGGGTATTAGCTTATACATTAGTTTGTACAGGATAGTAATTGGGTTGGCAATATATCACCTGGAGAAGGATGAGGAGGAGTTCATATAAATCCGAATGCAAAATTCAGTTACATTTAATAAATACAGTAATATGTACTTTTATGTACTGAACTGCTGTAATTTCTTTGTACAGAACAGTAATTGGGTTGGCAATATATCACCTGGAGGAGGAGGAGGAGGAGGAATTAAAGGGTGCAGTTCATATAAATCCGAATGCAAAATTCAGTTACATTTAAGAAATACAGTAATATGTATTTTCTTTGCACTGAACAGCTGTAATTTCTTTGTACCTAACCTTTTTTGAACGAAGTGCCCAAGGCTTGAAGCCCCCCAGGGCGGGCGGGGGGGGGGTGTTGGTTGTGCCGTCAGTTGCGCCTCACGCGGTGCACTGTAGGCATTACTGAAAGATGTTCGCAGCGTCCCTTCGGCCCCTACCGGCAACCCCTATCATTCCTTTTACTGTACCTCCATTCATATTCTCTTTCTTCCATCTTGCTATCCATCCTCCCTAGCAATTGTTTCACAGTGCAACTACTTTGAGGTTTTGCCTGTTACGCCTTTCAAACCTTTTGGTTCTCAACTTCCCTTTCAGCACTGAGTGACCTCGTAGGCCCCATCGCTTGGCCCTTGGCTTGAGTCCTGTGTTCCATTCCAAGACTTGAACTTTAAATTCTATATTCCATCCCAAGACTTGAACTCCGAAAGCAGTGAATGAATTTAATAAGCAGATTCAGGGAGATGTAGAACTCTTTAAAATAGCATTTTGCTAATGATAAGAGGGGCATTAAGAACCTTGGGAAACTGACTGCGATCTGGAGGCGTGAAGGACTTGACAATCAGGATAAAAGCTTTCAAGCTCCTGGGTATTGCTCAAGTGTCGGGGTTGCAGTGACTCTCTCTCTCTCTCTCTCTCTCTCTCTCTCTCTCTCTCTCTCTCTCTCTCTCTCTCTCTCTCGTTGGCCAGGTATGTTCGGATGTCACCACCGAGGTCACTTGGGTTCGAGCGTCCGCGGTTGGTCCGTTATATATTAAATTTCGCTTCGGATATTTAAGTATTCGTAAGTTATTAAATTTCGCTTTGGATATTTAAGTATTCGTAAGTATGTTAAATTTCGCTTCGGATATTTAAGTATTTTTAAGTATGTTAAAATTTCGCTTCGGTTATTTAGGTATTTTTAAGTATATTCCTTTTGTTTCGGATATTTAAGTATTTGTAAGTATTGTAAGTATATTAAATTTCGCTTCGGATATTTAAATATTTGTAAGTATATTAAGTTTCCTTGGAATATTTAATTATTTGTGAGTATATTAAATTTCGCCTCGGATATGTAAGTATTTATAAGTATATTCAGTTTTGTTTCGGATATTTAATTTAATTTTGTAAGTATATCAAATTTCTCTTAGGATATTTAAGTATTTGTAAGCATATTAAATTTCGGTTCAGATATTTAAGTATTTGTAAGCATATGAAATTTCGCTTCGGATATTTAAGTATTTGTAAGCATATTCAATTTCGTGTCGGACATTTAAGTATTTGCAAGTATATTCAGTTTCGCTTCGGATGTTTAAGTGTTTGTAAGTATATTAAATTTCTTGTAGGATATTTAAGTATTTGTAAGTATATTAAATTTCGTTTCGGATATTTAAGTATTTGCAAGTATATTAAATTTCGCTTCGGATATTTAGGTATTTGTAAGTATATTAAATTTGGTTTCAAATATTTTGGTTTGTTCCAGAGTATTTCATTTAGTTTCGAATTTTTAGCTTTTTTCCTAATATATTAAATTTGGTATCGAATTTTTAGCCTTTTTCCTAATTAAATTTAGTTGTGAATTATTAGCTTTTTTCCATTATGTTAAATTTGGTTTAGCATTTTTAACTTTTTCCTAATATATTAAATTTGATCTCGAACATTCAGCTATTTCCAGGATATTAAATTTCGTTTCGAATATATAGTATTTTTTGTAATGTATTGAATGTGGTTTCCAACATTTGACGTTATTCCAGTTTACTGATTGTTTTATTGAGTTTTTAGATTTTTTTTTCAAGTACTCTGTAAGTTTGGTTTTGAACATTTGGCTGTTTTTCAGGCTGCTAAATTTGGTTCCTGATTATTGTCCTTGTTTTACTATGCACAATTTGGTTTGGATTTTGGATTTGGTCCAGTATGTTAAATATATTAAAATGTTGTTGCACTCAAGGTGGTTTATTTTCGAACGAGTTTAGATTCATAGCTGTGGTTTTTTTTTGGGTGGGGGTTGGGGTGGTTTTTTTTTGGGTGGGGTGGGGTGGGGTGCCGGGGGCGCTTCTGACAGTGAAGTTAATGAAGTCTGTCTCATATTTTTATTTCTTTTCGAACGAGTTTAAACTCGAGTTGGTAGTTTGATTTCGAACGTTAGGTTCATAGTTGTGTTTTTTTTTTTTTTTTTTTTTTTTTTGAGGGGGCGGGAGTTCAGATGATGAAGTTTGTCTCATAGTGTTGGTTTGTTTTCGAATTCGGTATTATTTTTTTCTGGGACCCGTTTATTTGATCTGAATATTGAATTTAGTTTCTGAATTCTACTTCCTAGGAAAAAGACTTGACATATTTCCTAAGCATTGTTCAAAGTACCTTCGGCAAGCTATAAATTCCATTACTCTGAAAGTGAGGTGATGATGTGATGTATGTTTCTTGTGCCGTAATTGCTTTTGTTATGCGTTAAACATTGTTTTCCATTAACTCCTTTTTTTCTCTCTCTACTACCCATTAGTATTAGGTTTTCAGGTACAAATATGCAGTCAAACGACCATCGTATAACTTGTATGTTACTGTGGCATTTAATTGGACTGGGAGATTTAAAAAAAGGAAAAAAACTCGTGGCATTTAATGGACTGGGAAATTTTTAAAAAATGGAAAAGAACTCATGGCATTTAATGCGACTGAGAGATTTAAAAAAAAGAAAGGAAAAAACTCGTGACATTTAATGGGACTGGGAGATTTAAAAAAACTCGTGGCATCTAATGGGATTGGGAGTCTAAAAAAAATAAACACACACACACACACACACACACACAAGTGTATGTTCCCCTTAAGAAGAGGGATTCTCAAAACAGAAAATATTTGCACACGAGAGAGGGAGTTCAATCCTACCCTGAACTGTCGGATTACTCCTGAGATTGTCGAGAGAGAGAGAGAGAGAGAGAGAGAGAGAGAGAGAGAGAGAGAGAGAGAGAGAGAGTCTGGTGGCCAGAGATTTCTTAAGGTATGTCTGAGCAGTGTTTGGACATTGTCGAATATATAATGAATTTTGTTTCCGCGGTATTTTATACCTCGTCGAGATCATGATGATTTTGTTTTTGCGATGTTTATACCTCTTCAAGGTCGAGTATAATGATTTTGTTTTTACAATATTTATACGTCTACGAGATTATAATGATTTTTTTTTCTTTGTTCAGTTCTTGTAGAATTATAATTTTAGTTTCTGCAGCCTGTCGAGATTTTGTTTCAGTATTGTGCAAACTCTCGATGTCAAATTAATTTGATTTTAATCAGTGTATATATAATAGAATTTATTCTTTCTGCAGTGTGTAGGCAAAGCGGAAATACAGTAATTTCTATCAATTGAGCCATATTTTGAATCTAATGAGTTTTTTAATTGGCTTTCTTCTGAAAGCACCAGTTGATTCAAGTTACCTTCTATTTGTTATTTGTTGTGGTTTTTCGATTCTCATTTTCTTTCCATTTTTAGTTTTCTGAAAAGAAATCTATTGTGCCGGCTTTGTCTGTCCGTCCGCACTTTTTCTGTCCGCCCTCTGATCTTAAAAACTACTGAGGCTAGAGGGCTGCAAATTGGTATGTTGATCATCCACCCTCTAATCATCAAACGTACCAAATTGCAGCCCTCTAGCCTCAGTTGTTTTTATTTTATTTAAGGTTAAAGCTAGCCATAATCGTGCATCTGGCAACGATATAGGCCAGGCCACCACCGGACCATGGCTAAAGTTTCATGGGCCGCGGCTCATACAGCATTATACCGAGACTACCGAAAGATGGGTCTATTTTCCGTGACCTTGATTATACGATGTACAGAAAACTCGATTGCCCCGAAGACTCGTCGGCGCATTTTTTTTTTTTTTTTTTTTTTTTTGGTAAGTGGAAACTCGTCCTTGGCAAAAATTTTATGAAAGAATTGGATAAGTTTTTTGGTAAAAGGTGAATCAATAAGCTTTATCGTGGTTGTTTTGTGACGAATGATTGATTCCGTTTTCAGAAGAATTTGGCAGTAGCCCTGACCCTCTCTCTCTCTCTCTCTCTCTCTCTCTCTCTCTCTCTCTCTCTCTCTCTCTCTCTCTCATATGGTCTGGATATTACGTCTCTCTCTCTCTCTCTCTCTCTCTCTCTCTCTCTCTCTCTCTCTCTCTCTAAATTCCAGAGAAAAAAATCCCTGATAATAATTGAAATCCATAATTCCTTTCTTAGTGTTCTTTAACATATGAATGTAACAAATTAAGCGCCTGTCGGGTTCTGCCGGGTTTGGAATTCCCGACGGAATCCGCCTTTATTTTGAGAGAGAGAGAGAGAGAGAGAGAGAGAGAGAGAGAGAGATACAAATTGACAACGTTGATGGAAGAGAGAAAGTGATTTAGGCAAAACTTGACTCATAGACTGAAGGAGAGAGAGAGAGAGAGAGAGAGAGAGAGAGAGAGAGGGGTATAAATTGTCAACGTTGATGTAAGAGAGAAAGTGATTTAGGCAAAACTTTACTCATAGACTAAAGTGAGAGAGAGAGAGAGAGAGAGAGAGAGAGAGAGAGAGAGAGAGAGAGAGAGAAGAGGGGTGACAGGTATGTGAAATCCACCGGCATAATTTAGGAGGAACAGTAGAATTAAATAGCACAGTTCCGTGGAAGGACCTGGAAGGCAGATTGGCAGAGAGAGAGAGAGAGAGAGAGAGAGAGAGAGAGAGAGAGAGAGAGAGAGAGAGAGAGATGCTACTGTTATGTTATAAAATGTTTTTCTTTCGTTTTGTCTTACATGACTACACAGAAATATTATGTTTTTCATCATATTGATTAATTTTTGCGTTTCTTTTCCTTTATTGTCTCATTTTCGGTGTGTTTGCGCACGCGCGCGCTGTTAGTGTGCGCCAGTGATTGCGTGCTCTTTGCTTTTAGGAAATTAACCAAATTATTTCAGACCCTCCTGGCAATATTTGCTTTCATATGGTTGCTTTAGAAGTGTGTTGGGAATATTTTTCCGTACTTCACTTCTTGCTTCTTTATTTCTGTAAATATTTACAAACGTTGGATAGTGATTTTCAAACCCGTCTGTACTTTCACTTCTCTCTCTCTCTCTCTCTCTCTCTCTCTCTCTCTCTCTCTCTCTCTCTCTCTCTCTCTCTCTCATGTGGTCTGGATATTAAGTCTCCTCTCTCTCTCTCTCTCTCTCTCTCTCTCTCTCTCTCTCTCTCTCTCTCTCTCTCTCTCTCTCTCTCTCTCTCTCTCTCTCTCATTTGGTCTGGATGGATATTACTTATGAATTTGTACACGCAATTCAATGTTTTACAAACAATTTTCCTTCCGTTTACTGTTCATTTCTGTGTACAAGTACGCACATATAGGTATTTAATCTGGAAACCAAGGTATTTTGTCTCTCTCGATTTTCAGTAACGATGTGCTTTGTTTCTTTTTTTCTCTTATGGGCATTCAAGTGCTTGAGGCATATTTTCTTTTCTTCATATCTGTGCTTGCACCTTTGATCTTATAATTAAAGCTTATTTAACTGAATCATCTGCCCACATCTTCACTGACTTAACCGTCACTTAACTTCAAATGACATTACAAAGTTTTCTCATTTGGGTCGTGAGTTCCTCCTCCCCCTCTTCCCCACCACCAACCCCCCCCTCCCCCTACCCAACCTGAACCTAAATCCAGACTTCCCCCTCCTTCCTATATCCTAACATTAATAAATACTAATGGGCAACTCGCATAGATAGTGGAGAAGGCCCCTGACATCTTAGCGAGGTCACGGAGGAGGAGGAGGAGGAAGGAGATGGGGAGGAGGAGGAGGAGGAGGAGGAGGAGGAGGAGGAGGGGAAGAGGGGGAAGGAGGAGGAGGAGGAAGGAGATGGGGAGGAGGGGGAGGAGGAGGAGGAGGGGAAGAGGGTGAAGGAGGAGGAGGAGGAAAGAGATGGGGAGGAGGAGGAGGAGGAAGGGGAAGGAGAAAGAGTAGGAGGAAGAGGAGGAGGTGAATGGGAAGAAGGAGGAACAGGAGTAGGAGTGGTGGAGGGGAGAAGGAGGAGGAGCAGGAATAGGAGGAGGGGGAGGAGGAGGAGAAGGAGGGGGAGGAGGAGGAGGAGGGGGAGGGGAGGAGGAGGAGGAGGAGGGGGAAGGAGAAGGAGAAGGAGGAGGTAGATGGGGAGGAGTAGGAGGATGGAGAGGAGGAGGAGAGCAGGAGTAGGGGGGGAGGAGGAGGAAGAGGGAGAAGGAGGAGGAGTAGGAGGGGGAGAAGGAGGGTAGGAGGGGGAGGAGACTGCATGATGGAGACTTGGCGTCGACCTTTGCAGGTCATCATCGGCTTTAATTGAATAAATCCGGGTAATCCCCCTGGCCCTTCCTAATTCAGGAGGGTGATTAACTGCTGGAGGTTTCGCCGCATAATCAGCTCTCTCTCTCTCTCTCTCTCTCTCTCTCTCTCTCTCTCTCTCTCTCTCTCTCTCTCTCTCTCTCTATCTCATATCTTAATTTTTCCTTATTATTTAAAGTTTTTAATATAAGTAAAATTTAACATCACTTATAAATTCAGTGATTCTTTTACAAAAATTACTCATTCATCTTAACATCAGAAGAGTTCATTGTTTTCAAGCATGAAACAGATAATAATAATAATAATAATAAAATTATTATTATTGCCAAAAAACTTATTATTAATCCACCACGCACCAGCATCGATAATATTATTATTATTATTAGATGTGTTTATTATTATTATCCAAGACTATTATTCACTAACTTCGAGCTAAAATGGGCATTAAGTAAGTCATATCTTAATTTTTCCCTATTAAGATTCTTTTACGAGCACTTGAATTCGATTTATAAAATAACAATAATTCAAGGAAAAAAAACATAATTCAAAATGAAAAACAAGCCGAAGCGCCGAAGTTTCTTCGGCGCAATCGAGTTTTCTGTACAGCCACTACAATGTATAATCAAGGCCACCGAAAGCACATCTATCTTTCGGTGGTCTCGGTGTAATGCTGTATGAGCCGCCGCCCATGAAACTTTAACCACGGCACGATGGTGGCCTATCCTATATCGCTGCCAGAAGCACGATTATGGCTAGATTTAACCGTAAATAAAATAAAAACTACTGAGGCTAGAGGGCTGCAATTTGGTATGTTTGATGATTGGAAGGTGGTTGATCAACATACCAGTTTGCAGCCCTCTAGCCTCAGTAGTTTTTAAGATCTGAGGGCGGACAGAAAAAGTGCGGACGGACAGACAAATCCGGCACAATAGTTTCCTTTTACAGAAAACTAAAAAATCAAGTTTTTCTTTAACCCTAAACTGCGATTCCAACTGTACCAGCGGCCGATAAATCCCAGATGTGGATCTTGGAATTACAACACTTCTGTTTAATGAGAAGTTGAGAAATGGCATTTCACATCCGGTGAGAGAATTATCATTCTCTCTCTCTCTCTCTCTCTCTCTCTCTCTCTCTCTCTCTCTCTCTCTCTCTCTCTCAAGCAAGGCTAACATCAACAAGGTTCCACGGTAAATATTATTTGGTACTTAAGTTGAGAACACACTAATATCATTACTTTCCAAGAGGTTATATCTTCTCTCTCTCTCTCTCTCTCTCTCTCTCTCTCTCTCTCTCTCTCTCTCTCTCGTTTGCCGATAGGCTCTCCTGGCTTTGACATGGTTCAGCAAAAAGGTCCTCCTGTTTAGCTTCCTCAAGGGCTCGTCAAGGAGCCCTAGGGGACACCTTACAGGAAAGATAGGCCCTCCTACGGAATTTCCCAGGGGTCGGGAGCCCTCCCCCCAACCCCTCCACGGATGTTTCCCCCGGGGTTTCTAGGGGTCCCTGTCGATAACCTTCCTCATTTCAAGGGTTGGGTCTGTTCTTCCAGGTAAAATTTACCTGCAATGAATAAGATTGCAAAAGAAATAAACAGCTCAGTCCGTTGACAAGCAAAGATACATTATCTTTTAACACTTCCAAAATGTAGGCTTCCTTCTCCCTACCTGTTTATGTTAAGGCCAGATATGTCATCGAAGCTCGGAGAGAGAGAGAGAGAGAGAGAGAGAGAGAGAGAGATGTAAGTTAACAGGTAGAGAGAGAGTCGTATTTGTAACTGTCATGATAAAAAGAGAGAGAGAGATTTTATTTTCCGTCGAGTCACAATTTAGGTCCAAGTTCGTTATGGAAAACACTTGTCGAATGTTAGTCGGCATTGAGGGAGAAGTTTTCCCTTGGAAATTCGACCGTTTATATTTTATGGGTTAAAGGACAACCCAAAATCAATTTTGAAAAAAAAAAAATACATTTCATTAATATCTGTGATTGTTTGGTAATCTTGGTTGAAAGTCTGATAACACAGGTTAAATTATTTGACTTTCATCCGAATTATTGTTGGGGAAAAAACAAGTGAAAAATCCGCCGAAGTTTCTTCAGCGCAATCTAGTTTTCTGTAAAGCGTATAATCAAGGTCACCGAAAATGGATTTATCTTTCGGTGGTCTCGGTATAATGCTGTATGAGCAGCGGTCCATGAATCTTTAACCGTGGCCTGGTGGTAGCCTGTCCTATATCGTTGCCAGATGGACGATTATAGCTAACTTTAACCTTGAATAAAATAAAAACTACCGAGGTTAGAGGGCTGCAATTTGGTATGTTTGATGATTGGAGGGTGGATGATCAGCATACTAATTTGTAGCCCTCTAGCATCAGTAGTTTTTAAGATGTGAGGGCGGACAGAAAAAGTGCGGACAGAATAAAATTCGGACGGACAAACAAAGCCGGCACAATAGTTTTCTTTTACAGAAAACTAAAAAGGAATTGTTTGCAGTCTATCAATAACTTTATTTGTTGGGCAACGCAGAGCGAAGTGTGGGAGTAGGGTTTTGTAATAATATTTGTTGGTTGGATTAGGTCGAAAATATTTCATTTGATATGGATACAAATGACTTTTGTTTGAAAATACGACTTACAGTTCATCAGTGAATATTGGTGTGTAATGCGAATTTATAGGCTGCATCCCTTAACAAATTATGATTACATCATAAAACATAAATCTCATATCACCAGTAACTATATCAGTTATGAATTTTTAGTTGATTGTCTAATTTCATTTGATCGCGTAATGGGAATTGGTATTCAGGTTATATAAAACAAGTGAAAAATTCGTCGAAGTTTCTTCGTCGCAATAGAGTTTTCTGTACAGCTGCTACAGCTTATAATCAAGGCCACCGAAAATTGATCTGTCTTTCGGTGGTCTGGGTATAATGCTGTATGAGCCGCGGCCCATGAAACTTTAATCACGGCCCGGTGGTGGCCTATCCTATATCGTTGCCAGAAGCACGATCATGGCTAATTTTAACCTTTAAGTAAAATAAAAACTACTGAGGCCAGAGGGCTGCAATTTGGTATCTTTGACGATTGGAGGGTGGCCTAAATTCTACATTCCTTTCTTTTCCTACAGTTGTCCACTCACGTGAGAAGGATTATTCTTTATATAAATTGGAGGAGACAAAAGAGACATAGTGAGCTTTTCCGCTGAACGCCGAGTGATATATATATATATATATATATATATATATATATATATATATATATATATATATATATATATATATATATATATATATAAAATCCGTAAGCTCTCAGCCCCAGGAAACAGGACCTACGTAGTCGCCATAACAACTAATGGCAGATTTGCAACAACAGACGTCACTTGTTTTGACGATTCTCTCTCTCTCTCTCTCTCTCTCTCTCTCTCTCTCTCTCTCTCTCTCTCTCTCTCTCATGCTTACACACTGAAAGCCATTTGATACTTCGATGGTGAATGTAGTTACTAATGAGTACTTTTTCTCTCTCTCTCTCTCTCTCTCTCTCTCTCTCTCTCTCTCTCTCTCTCTCTCTCTCTCTCTCACGGCAGGCTAACAATGGCCAGCTTACGCCGTAAAAGTTATTTGATACGTAGGTTGAGAACGCAGTTAGCAATATCACTACCTTCTAAACAGTTATTCTCTCTCTCTCTCTCTCTCTCTCTCTCTCTCTCTCTCTCTCTCTCTCTCTCTCTCTCTCTCTCTCTCTCTCAGCAATTCCAAGCCTACACTGTAACAGTCATTTGATACTTTGAACCCGCAGGTATTAATATCAATACTTTTCTAGAAATGATCTATTTTCTCTCTCTCTCTCTCTCTCTCTCTCTCTCTCTCTCTCTCTCTCAACGATCATATCTCTCTTAAAGTCATTTGATCACATACAGTTGATGCACTCATTTGGTAATAAGTTGATGCTCTCAGTTCTCTCTCTCTCTCTCTCTCTCTCTCTCTCTCTGAAAGTTTTCAGATTACAAAGATTATTTATTTAGATTAATCTCTGGTACAGATCCCGAAATATTTCCTACAACCCGACATCTTCAGACACATCGTCAAACGAAATAAATTTCGCTACCTTCTTTCATCCACCATTACCATTACGAAATTCCTCCCACTTACCGACATTCTGGCAAATGGCGAAAACTGAGAAATCCCACTAAAAACGGCAATTTGGGAGGAAAGGCACGAAACCCAACGCTCGGTCGGAAAGTATTACAGCCAAAAGTTTGCGGAAGGTTAATTTGGCGACTTTTGCCCGGACGACGAAGATGCTGCCTTTATGTGCGAGCTCCGAAAGCGAGCGAGGTTTTTACTAAAAGGGGTTTGTCTTTTATACTTAAATAAAATTAGCATCATTTGAACCTTTTTTTTTTTTTTTTTTGTCTTGAACCACAGGTTTCCTGTAATTAAATTCTGAAGGTGTTTTTTTTAAGGTTTCAGTGGTTTTAGGAGCTATGTTGTTTCGGCGTTTATGTTGTTTTTGTTTGTTTGTTTTTGTCCGCAATTGTTTTGGTGTTGCATTTATGCTTATTGTTTTCAGTTGTTTTTTCGAACATGCCCTCGAAATTATTAATAGTATTTTACTTATTTAGTAGTGTTATTTTAAATTTTTTCGCAAGTCTTTGCAATGATTAATGCTTCAATTATTATTGCTATCATATTTATTTCGCATTTTTATCTTTATTATCGTTTTCTAACAGTTAACTCAGCTGTGTGTAGGTGACTGAAGAACAGATATTACATCCTTGTTTCACCATTTAAGATATGAATATTGTAATGACTGATATCCTGTTTATTCTATGGAGCCACCCCCTTCGGAGGAAACTCCTTTTTTCCATGGAGGAGTTGGCTCCACAAGGTTGATGAGGTTCCTTGGCTGTGCCCCACCGCAGTCGACTTCAGGACTTCAGGTCCTTAATTATTCACAGCTTAGGCCAAGAGAGGCACAAATTATTTTTTTTAGGGAAGGGGCATAAGGCATATACTCCCATTCCCGTGGGGTCGATCTCAGGTGTTCTGCTGGTATGGGTAGGTGGTTAATTGCTGTGCTCTGGGAACTCATGTGTATATATATATATATATATATATATATATATATATATATATATATATATATATATATATATATATATATATATATATATATATATATATATATATATAATCACAGGATATTTCTCAGTGGGCGTGTACCTACAAATAGGCATATAGTATATTAACATGCGCTCCAACAGAGTTCCACCAGTCAATTGTTACGCACGAGAGTTAAAATTACCGGAATGAAACGCTGTGATCAACCAAATTCCGAAAGGCCGCTAGCCTTTTCGACAATGCCAAAACGCTAGAGTTATTAGAACCAACGTTAAGAAGCCTAAGTCATGAGGAATGCATCCGGACAGATTTGCTATAATATTTACCACGCTAAAACTTGATTGCCTTTGATTGACTTCGCTTGTGATCGGTAATTCCTTGTTTAACGAGAGTCGTATGTGCCGTTTAGATATTGATCGAAGGTTGAAAAAGAAAAAAAGAATTGAATTGAATATAGAATTTAGGCCAAAGGCCAAGCACTGGGGCCTTGGGGGTCATTCAGCGCTGGAACGGAGATTGACAGTAAAAGGTTTGAAAGGTGTAACAGGAGGAAAACCTCAAAACAATTGCACTATTTATCAACTGTTAGGAGAGGGTTGAGGAAAGTAAGATGGAAGAAAGAGAATATGAAAGGAGGTGCAGTAAAAGGAACGAAAAGGGGTTGCTGCTACAAAGAATCTCAAGTAACGCATACAGTGCACCTCATGAGGTGCACTGACGGTACTACCCCCCTACGAGAAAAAAAAAAAGAAAGGAATGAATGCTTTGTTGAATGTCAATTTCGATGTGAATATTAATATGTAAAATAGTGTTACGATGTGATCGGTTTTTGTGTCAAGTCAGTTTCGGAGAGATAGAAAAACGAATCGAACTTGTTTATATTTAAGAACAATATCTGTATTACTTTACAGGAACTTGTTTATATTTAAGAACAATTATTATTATTATGTATTTACTTATTATTGCCAAAGACAATAATTTTGTTAATAATAATAATAATAAATTTTTATCTGTTCTTCTTCTTCTTCTTCTTCTTCTTCTTCTTCTTCTTCTTATTCTTTATTATTATTATTATTATTATTATTATTATTATTATTATGAAAATTCTCTTACCGTACACACACAACAATATATATATATATATATATATATATATATATATATATATATATATATATATATATATATATATATATATACACATTACATCTAACATCCTTGATTCCTCCTGCCAGGTTTCAGTTCTGCGTGACGACCTAATGCGACCCGGAGGATGATTAAAGCTAGATAGGTTATAAGAGCGACAGCAGCAACGGCTCCTCCGTATTACTGTAGTTGAAATCATTTTCAGTATAGTTCCCGGTTTTACGAAGGGGAGTCGTTTGTGTATGTCTTTTTTTTTTTTTTTATTGGTTTTGACAGGGTTCTTCTCTGCTTGCTGGGATGTGAGTGGGGTGTGTGTTTGTGTGTGTGTGTGTGTATGTATGTATGTGTATGTATGTATATATATAATATATATATATATATATGTAGGCTATATGTTTGCTTGTAATGTTATTGCAATATTGGTATCGTCTTTATTTACACCAATGAGAATAATAAACTATCATTATTATTATTATTATCATCATTATTATTATTATTATTATTATTATTATTATTATTATTTTTATTATTATTATTTTTATTATTATTATTGATGGTTAATTTTATAATGATGGTTAATTCTAGTTATAATAATAATAATAATAATAATAATAATAATAATAATAATAATAATATTAATAATAATAATAATGACAACTATTATTATTATTATTGCCTAATTATTAGGAGATTTTTCTGTATTATTATATATGTTTATATATATAAATTACATTTTATATGTATATATATATAGTATATATATATATATATATATATATATAAATTACAATTATATATATTTATATATATATATATCGTTTGATATATGATCAGCTAATTTAGGCAAGTTTGGGTTTGACCTGGAAATGATTGGGTGACAGATCTGAGGCCTTTTGACCATCCACGGGACAGGGGATGTGGCTAGCAGCTTCATCCTATTTCAGATATCCGGAAACCGAATGGTGAGAAAATGAGAGTCTGGGAGTATGTTCTGACCGGTTTCGGCTTTATTTTCAAGCCATTGACAGAGACCTAGAAATGAAGCTAAAACGGGTCAGGTCCTACTCCCAGTCTCCCATTTTATTCATGTGTGGTGATGTGGGGGATATATATATATATATATATATATATATATATATATATATATATATATATATATATATATATATATGTATATATATATGTACACATGTTTACATATATATGTATATTTGTGTGTATGTCTACAAAGTTTTGGGGTTCATATGTTCCCTTGGTATTGGTCCTGTCCTAAATTCCGGCCTTGACTTTGACTTT
>NC_089750.1:4241936-4254436 GCF_040412425.1 Macrobrachium rosenbergii | reverse complement strand
TAGACCATGGGGATGTTTTGAAACAAGTCTCGAGACCATGGGGATGTTTGGGAACGAGTCTCAAGGCCATTAAGATGTTTGGAAACGAGTCTCGAACCCACGGGAATGTTTGGGAACGAGTCTCGAGACCACGGGAATGTTTGGGAACGAGTCCCGAGACCACGGGAATGTTTGGGAACGAGTCCCAAGACCACGGGAATGTTTGGGAACGAGTCTCGAGACCACGGGAATGTTTGGGAACGAGTCCCAAGACCACGGGAATGTTTGGGAACGAGTCCCGAGCCGGGAATGTTTGGGAACGAGTCTCGAGACCACGGGAATGTTTCAAGTCTTGAGACCATGGGAATGTTTGGGGCGAGTCTCGAGACCATGGGAATGTCGAAACGAGTCCCGAGACCACGGGAATGTTTGGGAACGAGTCTCGAGACCATGGGAATGTTTGAAACGAGTCCCAAGACCACGGGAATGTTTGGGAACGAGTCCCGAGACCACGGAATGTTTGGGAACGAGTCTCGAGACCACGGGAATTTTTCGAGACCACGGGAATGTTTGGGAACGAGTCTTGAGACCATGGGAATGTTTCGAGTCTCGAGACCATGGGAATGTTTGGAAACGAGTCCCGAGACCACGGGAATGCGAGTCTCGAGACCATGGGAATTTTGGGGCGAGTCTCGAGACCATGGGAATGTTTGGATCGAGTCCCAAGACCACGGGAATGTTTGGGAACGAGTCCTGAGACCACGGGAATGTTTGGGAACGAGTCTCGAGACCACGGGAATGTTTGGGGCGAGTCTTGAGACCATGGGAATGTTTGGGAACGAGTCTCGAGACCACGGGAATGTTTGGGAACGAGTCCGAGACCACGGGAATGTTTGGGAACGAGTCTTGAGACCACGGGAATGTTTTTTCGAGACCACGGGAATGTTTGGGAAGCGAGTCCGAGACCACGGAATGTTTGGGAACGAGTCTCGAGACCACGGGAATGTTTGGGAACGAGTCCCAAGACCACGGGAATGTTTCTCTCGAGTCCCGAGACCACGGGAATGTTTGGGAACGAGTCTCGAGACCCGGGAATGTTTGGGAACGAGTCTTGAGACCATGGGAATGTTTGGGAGCGAGTCTCGAGACCACGGGAATGTTTGGGAACGAGTCTTGAGACCATGGGAATGTTTGAAGTCTCGAGACCACGGGAATGTTTAAAGTCTTGAGACCATGGGAATGTTTGGGAACGAGTCCCGAGACGGGAATGTTTGGGAACGAGTCTCGAGACCATGGGAATGTTTGGAAAACGAGTCCCAAGACCACGGGAATGTTTGGGAACGAGTCTCGAGACCACGGAATGTTTGGGAGTCTTGAGACCATGGGAATGTTTGGGAACGAGTCTCGAGACCATGGGAATGTTTGGAAACGAGTCTCGAGACCACGGAATGTTTGGGAACGAGTCTCGAGACCATGGGAATGTTTGGAAACGAGTCCCGAGACCACGGGAATGTTTGGGAACGAGTCTCGAGACCATGGGAATGTTTGGAAACGAGTCCCAAGACCAGGAATGTTTCGAGTCGAGACCACGGGAATGTTTGGGAACGAGTCTCGAGACCACGGGAATGTTTGGGAACGAGTCTTGAGACCATGGGAATGTTTGGGAACGAGTCTCGAGACCACGGGAATGTTTGGGAACGAGTCCCGAGACCACGGGAATGTTTGGGAACGAGTCTTGAGACCACGGGAATGTTTGGGAACGAGTCTCGAGACCACGGGAATGTTTGGGAACGAGTCCCGAGACCACGGGAATGTTTGGGAACGAGTCTCGAGACCACGGGAATGTTTGGGAACGAGTCCCAAGACCACGGGAATGTTTGGGAACGAGTCCCGAGACCACGGGAATGTTTGGGAACGAGTCTCGAGACCACGGGAATGTTTGGGAACGAGTCTTGAGACCATGGGAATGTTTGGGAACGAGTCTCGAGACCATGGGAATGTTTGGAAACGAGTCCCGAGACCACGGGAATGTTTGGGAACGAGTCTCGAGACCATGGGAATGTTTGGAAACGAGTCCCAAGACCACGGGAATGTTTGGGAACGAGTCTCGAGACCACGGGAATGTTTGGGAACGAGTCTTGAGACCATGGGAATGTTTGGGAACGAGTCTCGAGACCACGGGAATGTTTGGGAACGAGTCTTGAGACCATGGGAATGTTTGGGAACGAGTCTCGAGACCACGGGAATGTTTGGGAACGAGTCTTGAGACCATGGGAATGTTTGGAATGAGTCCCGAGACCACGGGAATGTTTGGGAACGAGTCTCGAGACCATGGGAATGTTTGGAAACGAGTCCCGAGACCACGGGAATGTTTGGGAACGAGTCTCGAGACCATGGGAATGTTTGGAAACGAGTCCCAAGACCATGGGAATGTTTGGGAACGAGACCACGGGAATGTTTGGAACGAGACGAGACCACGGGAATGTTTGGGAACGAGTCTTGAGACCATGGGAATGTTTGGGAACCAGTCTCGAGAATGGGAATGTTGGAACGAGTCCCGAGACCACGGGAATGTTTGGGAACGAGTCCCGAGACCACGGGAATGTTTGGGAACGAGTCTCGAGACCATGGGAATGTTTGGGAACGAGTCTCGAGACCATGGGAATGTTTGGGAACGAGTCTCGAGACCATGGGAATGTTTGGGAACGAGTCTCGAGACCATGGGAATGTTTGGGAACGAGTCCCGAGACCACGGGAATGTTTGGGAACGAGTCTCGAGACCACGGGAATGTTTGGGAGACCATGGGAATGTTTCGAGTCCCGAGACCACGGGAATGTTTGGGAACGAGTCTCGAGACCATGGGAATGTTTGGGAACGAGTCCCGAGACCACGGGAATGTTTGGGAACGAGTCTCGAGACCATGGGAATGTTTGGGAACGAGTCTCGAGACCACGGGAATGTTTGGGAACGAGTCCCGAGACCATGGGAATGTTTGGGAACGAGTCTCGAGACCATGGGAATGTTTGGGAACCAGTCTCGAGACCATGGGAATGTTTGGGAACGAGTCTCGAGACCATGGGAATGTTCCCGAGACCACGGGAATGTTTGGGAACGAGTCCGAGACCACGGGAATGTTTGGGAACGAGTCTCGAGACCATGGGAATGTTTGGGAACGAGAGTCTCGAGACCATGGGAATGTTTGGGAACGAGTCTCGAGACCATGGGAATGTTTGGGAACGAGTCTCGAGACCATGGGAATGTTTGGGAACGAGTCTCGAGACCATGGGAATGTTTGGGGAACGCAGTCTCGAGACCACGGGAATGTTTGGGAACGAGTCTCGAGACCATGGGAATGTTTGGGAACGAGTCTCGAGACCACGGAATGTTTGGGAACGAGTCCGAGACCACGGGAATGTTTGGGAACGAGTCTCGAGACCATGGGAATGTTTGGGAACGAGTCCCGAGACCACGGGAATGGGGAACGAGTCCCGAGACCACGGGAATGTTTGGGAACGAGTCCGAGACCACGGGAATGTTTGAACGAGGCGAGTCTCGAGACCACGGAATGTTTGGGAACGAGTCCGAGACCACGGGAATGTTTGGGAACGAGTCCCGAGACCACGGGAATGTTTGGGAACGAGTCCCGAGACCACGGGAATGTTTGGGAACGAGTCTCGAGACCACGGGAATGTTTGGGAACGAGTCCCGAGACCACGGGAATGTTTGGGAACGAGTCTCGAGACCATGGGAATGTTTGGGAACGAGTCTCGAGACCATGGGAATGTTTGGGAACGAGTCTCGAGACCATGGGAATGTTTGGGAACGAGTCTCGAGACCATGGGAATGTTTGGGAACGAGTCTCGAGACCATGGGAATGTTTGGGAACGAGTCTCGAGACCATGGGAATGTTTGGGAACGAGTCTCGAGACCATGGGAATGTTTGGGAACGAGGAGACCACGGAATGTTTGGGAACGAGTCTCGAGACCATGGGAATGTTTGGGAACGAGTCTCGAGACCATGGGAATGTTTGGGAGAACGAGTCCGAGACCACGGGAATGTTTGAGAACGAGTCCCGAGACCACGGGAATGTTTGGGAACGAGTCTCGAGACCATGGGAATGTTTGGGAACGAGTCTCGAGACCATGGGAATGTTTGGGAACGAGTCTCGAGACCATGGGAATGTTTGAGGAACGAGTCTCGAGAGACCATGGGAATGTTTCGAGTCTCGAGACCATGGGAATGTTTGGGAACGAGTCTCGAGACCATGGGAATGTTTGGGAACGAGTCTCGAGACCATGGGAATGTTTGAGAACGAGTCCCGAGACCACGGGAATGTTTGGGAACGAGTCTCGAGACCATGGGAATGTTTGGGAACGAGTCTCGAGACCACATGGAAATGTTTGGAAATGAGTCTCAAGCCCACGGGAATTTTTGGTAACGAGTCTCGGGACCTGAAACGATCTTTCAGAACGTAGTTAGATTTATAGTCACTAGTCTGGATGAAGTTGGGAGGTTCATACGATCCTCACAGAGGCTTCAAAACGTGGGAAGGTAAAGAAACGAACCTCCAAAGCACGAGGAGGTTCATACGTTCCTCACAGAGGCTCCGAAACGATGTTTTTCAGAGGCTAAAGGTAAGTTTTGCGCTTATATATAAGACTGAATCTGTGTGCTTGGCCAATAGCGCATTAAATCACTTTGTGGGTGATATTTAAATGATTTAGTGTTTGTAAGTAATATCTACTGCAGGATTTACTTTGTGATTGCGTACTGTTCAGAGTTGAATCTGTCTGGGGTGGAGGGCATATAGATGATTGAATCTATAGAATATAAAGGACTGAATCTGCAATGAAATGATATACGTAAGGATTGAATCTTGTTTGTCATTGGTATACAGAGGTACTAATTCTGTTTGTGAATAGTGTATTGATGAGGTTACACATGAAGGATTGAAAATTTAGAATATAAAGGGCTGAATCTATTAAGAAATGATATATGAGGGACTGACTCTTATTTGTTAGTGGCATATAGAGGTTCTAATCCTGTACGTGACTAGTGTATAGACGACTGAATCTCTGAATCTGCATATAGAGAATTGAATCTGTTTTTTAATTGGTATATAGAGGATTGAATCAGCTGGTGAATGATTAATTGCCTATCATTATTGCCTGGTATATTTAGTGTCGATTCTGTCTTATGAGATGAATTTGAATGTTATTTAAACGGCTTAAAGAGACGGTTACGAAGCTTATCAACTTCCCAGAGATACTCACACACACTAAATCGGCGACGTCGATCTCGCGACGCCATAAACTGGAATTAGAAACCAAGATAAGGAGGAACTGGAATCCACAAACCAGGTTCCGGATGTTTATGGAATGGAGGAGGAAGCGGCATCGGAAGCCATTAAATCCTACGAAGGAGTGAGTGATACTGCGGAATTATTCCTCAGCGGAAATCCTCCTGTTTGGAAGAGATATCGGAATCGAGCGGACTTAATCTGCCGTGAGAATGGATGGCGGCCATGCGCGTGTGATTCCAGGAATTCAGGAGTTACATGCTGTGATTCAAGGAATGCTGGAATTACATGTGTGATTCCTGGAGTGCTGGAATTACATGCTGTGATTCCATGAATGTTGGGATTACATGCTGTAATTCCAGGAATACTGGAATTACATGCTGTGATTCCAGGAATGCTGGAATTGCATGTGTGATTCCTGGAGTGCTGGAATTACGTGCTGTGATTCCATGAATATTGGAATTACGTGTGTGATTCCTGGAGTGCTGGAATTGCATGCTGTGATTCCATGAATGTTGGAATTACAGTACATGCTGTAATTCCAGAATGCTGGAATTATATGCTGTGATTCCAGGAATGCTGGAATTACATGTGTGATTCCTGGAGTGCTGGAATTACGTGCTGTGATTCCATGAATGTTGGAATTACATGTGTGATTCTTGGAGTGCTGGAATTGCATGCTGTGATTCAATGAATGTTGGAATTACATGCTGCTGGAATTATATACTGCGATTCCAGGAATGTTGGAATTACATGCTGTAATTCCAGGAATGCTGAAATTACTTGCTATGACTCCAGGAATGCTGGATTATATGCTGTGATTCCAGGAACGCAGGAATTACATGCTGGATTCCAGGAATACTGGAATTGCATGCTGTGATTCCAGGAATGCTGGAATTACATGCTGTGATTCCAGGAATGCTGGAATTACACACTGTAATTCCTGGAATGCTGGAATTACATGCTAAAATTTCGGTGATGATGGAATTACACGCGGGAATTCGAGGCTGTAATTCCAGGAATGGAAATGGTGAGAATCTCTTATTTTCCTCAGTGTTCCCAGACCCATTTATTCTTTCTCGGTACCCTTCCATTCGTTATTATTTATTCAGCTTTTTTCGTCAGTTATTCATCAACGAGTCATGCATAGATAAACGTTCATCCGTTGTGTGGCTGTTGTAATCGCTACCTGTTCCTGTTAATAAATAATGGTCGTTTTTCATCTTTCACGTTCATTTTTGGGGGATCCTCTCGTTAGTGGCCCGCTTTAGGGGTCATCGGGGGAAGGGGCGGGCGGCCATCTTTATATCAGTCGGTTATCGTTTAAAATTTTCTGAATAACCGTTATCGTAGGTCATAAATAAATGTTTTTAATTTTCTCTAAAAGAAAACTATTGCGCCGGCTTTGTCTGTCCGTCCGTACTTTTTCTGTCCGCCCTCAAACCTTAAAAACTACAGAGACTAAAGGGCTCCAAATTGATATGCTGATCACCCACCCTCCAATCATCAGGCATACCAAATTGCAGCCTTCTAGCCTCAGTAGTTTCGATTTCATTTAAGGTTAAAATTAGCCATGATCGTGCGTCTGGCAACTCTATAAGACAGGCCACCAAAGGGCCGTGGCTGGAAGTCTCA
This sequence comes from Macrobrachium rosenbergii, assembly GCF_040412425.1. Classification (NCBI taxonomy): domain Eukaryota; kingdom Metazoa; phylum Arthropoda; class Malacostraca; order Decapoda; family Palaemonidae; genus Macrobrachium; species Macrobrachium rosenbergii. The sequence continues at coordinate 4,247,521 of NC_089750.1, read as the reverse complement.
TGGGCCGCGGCTCATACATCATTATGCGCTGTAGAGAAAACTTGATTACACAGTGTACAGAAAACTCGTTTATTAATAGATATGTCTCTTAGCTTCTCGTAAATTATTTGACAGAAAGGCTCAGAGTCACTTGACACCCGAGTATAATTTCTCTCCTGCTCTTTTCCGTAACTTTTATTTTTAGCTTTCTCTTATAACACGTCATGGAAGCTGTATGACGTTGATGGCGACGTAGGGTAGTGGGGAGGGGAGGGGAGGGGAGTGGATAGAGAGAGAGAGAGAGGGGGAAGAGTGTGCTTGGTCGTGTCATGTGGGTAAAGGAGAACGTGTTAGTGTATTGATTAAGGCAGCTTGGGTGTTGTAGGATTGGGTGTTGCCTGTATGTGTCCTCGGTGATTCAGAAGACATATAAGAAAATTGAGAGAGAGAGAGAGAGAGAGAGAGAGAGAGAGAGAGAGAGAGAGAGAGAGAGAGAGAGAGAGAGAGCCAATCTTGTTGCTGATATGGACAACAGACAGAAAATTCGAAACAGGTTTACCTGTATTGCAAAATTTGAGAGAGAGAGAGAGAGAGAGAGAGAGAGAGAGAGAACTTGTTGCTGATGTGGACGGTACAGTAGACAGAGAATTGGAAACACAGATTTACCTGTATTGCAAAATTTGAGAGAGAGAGAGAGAGAGAGAGAGAGAGAGAGAGAGAGAGAAACTTGTTGCTGATCTGGACGATAGACAGAGAAGTTGAAACAGATTTACACGCATTACAAAAGAGAGAGAGAGAGAGACTTGTTGCATATCTGGACAATAGACAGAGAAGTTGAAACAGATTTACACACATTACAAAACCGAGAGAGAGAGAGAGAGAGAGAGAGAGAGAGAGAGAGAGAGAGACCCAGACGTGTTGCTGAAATGGATAATAGACAGAACTCTGAACAGATTTACACGTATCGCAAAACTAGAGAGAGAGAGAGAGAGGGAATTGATATGTATATTGCAGTGCGTAAATGTATTCTTAATAACTGGAAAGGTAGAAATTCATTCGGTATTCAAGAATATATTATTACCTTGTATTCGGTAAGGTCATTTCATGTCGGAACAGACTGCAAGTCTGAGATCATCATTTAAATGTATCTGATAATTAATACTCTCTCTCTCTCTCTCTCTCTCTCTCTCTCTCTCTCTCTCTCTCTCTCTCTCTCTCTCTCTCTCATATATACCTGTTTCACCACTTTAGAGATTACTTATTTATTCCTTTTATCAGTTGTCGTATTTACATGTCTAGTACTTTTAGTGTATGAGATGAATTATATATATATATATATATATATATATATATATATATATATATATATATATATATATATATATATATATATATATATATATATATATATATTTTATATATATATATATATATATATATATATATATATATATATATATATATATATATATATAATATATATATATTGAAGAAATCATTACTTTTCATGTTGTATCAATCTTTAATTTTATTCTATTTCTCCTTTTCATAGTTAGATAATTCATGAATTTTTTTTTTAATTTCTAACATGTATATTTGATTTGATTTAATGGCCATCACTTTCCATTTGAATGCTGGTCAAGATCATGGAATTTTGATGTCTTTGTAATAATAATAATAATAATAATAATAATAATAATAATAATAGTAATAAAGTTTTCTGAGTGGGCGTATTTTTCCCTTATTATCCTTAGGTACCGCCGCCATTACTGTATCGAAATGAATATAGAATTTAGGCCAAAGGCCAAGCACTGGGACCTACGAGGTCATTCAGCGCTGAAACGGGAATCGCCAGTAAAAAAAGGTTTGAAAGGTGTAACAGGAGGAAAACCTCGCAGTTGCACTGTGAATCAACTGTTAGTTGGGGGTTGAGGAAAGTAAGATGGAAGAAAGAGAATATGAGAGGAGGTACAGTAAAAGGAACGAAAGGGGTTGCAGCTAGGGGCCTAAGGAAGGCACGCTGCAGGGAACATAAAGTAATGACCACAGCGCACAGCACGAGGTAGCACTGACGGCACTTACCCTCCCACGCCAGTGGACCCACGGGGATCCTTACTGTAGAACCATTAAAGGCCATATGCTTTATCGAAACCATAAATCATACGGCCGCCTCCGTACCTTGAAGCCAGCTGTTCATTTCGGCATTCCTGACGCCACATTTCATCAGCTCCTCTCCTTCGCCTCCGTTTTCTTAAACTCTCGAATTCTCTTTTGTCCTCTGTGGTGTTCAAGAATCGGGTCGTTTATGTTATTAATGGACAGAATGTTTTAGGCTACTGAGACAGAGTCGTGATTTAGTGGTGTTTCTCCTTAGTTTGTGTTGTGGTAATGGCCGCATTTAGCCGGGGGGTTTCTTGCTAACTTCTTTTAGCAAACTGTTTCGAGATATGTGGACTTGAAAAGGGAAGGTTGAGTACAGTTATGTTTTATGATGGTTATTTTATAGTTATTATTGTTTTATAATTTACTGGCGTGAAATTTACCATTTTCAGTTTTTTGTAAAAGAAAAATATTGTGCCTGCTTTGTCTAACCGTCCGCTCTTTATTCTGTCCGCACTTTTTCTGTCCGCCCTCAGATCTTAAAAACTGCTGATGTTAGAGGGCTGCAAATAGGTATGTTGATCATCCACCCTCCAATCATCAAACATACCAAATTGCAGCCCTCTAGCTTCTGTAGTTTTGATTTAAGGTTAAATTTAACCATAATCGTGCTTCTGGCAACGATATATGCCTTGCCACCACCAGGCCGAGAGTAAAGATTCATGGGCCGCGGCTCCTACAGCATTATACCTAGAACACCGAAAAATAGATCTATTTTTTGATGGCCTTGTTTATGCGCTGTGGCGGCTGTACAGAAAACTCGACTGCGCCGAAGAAACTTCGGCTCATTTTTACTTGTTTAAAATTTCAGTTCCCTCTTGGACGAGTCGTAGAGTTCTCGGAGCAGCACTCTTTACCGAGGTCGAGTCTCGGCCGGCCAATGAATATTAGATGAATTTTTTCTGGTGATCTAATTAATTTCTCGGCATAATGTGGTTCATTAAATACAGCTGTAGGTCACGTTGCTAGGTAACCAATTGGTTCTTAGCCAGGTTAAAATAAATCTAATCCTTCGGGCCAGCCCAGGAGAGCTGTTAATCAGCTCACTGTTCTTAGTAAACTAAGATATAGTTCTTTTTTGCTAGCCTCATTATCACGGTCATATTTTATCATTTTTTGCTGTCACTGGTATGCTGTGGATGGTCTAAACCTAACTGTTTGTCTGCAGGGGAAGGATTTATTTTTAAAGTATTAAACTTCTAATTACTTTATTTTCCTGTCTTGTTTTATCATTTTGGAGAATGTCCTAGAATAGTGGTTTTATATATATATAATATATATATATATATATATATATATATATATATATATATATATATTTTATATATACATACACATATAATTATAATATACTTTATTTTCCTGTCTTGTTTTCCATTATATATATATATATATATTTATAATGTTTATGTATATATATATGTATATACATATATATATGTATATATAATTTATATGTAATATATATATATATAATATATATATATATAATATTATATATTTATATATATATATAATGTTTATATGCATATATATGTATATATATATATATATATATATATATATATATATATATGTATATATTCCTACATATTTTATAATATCATTATTTTACATGAGTCAGCATTTGTTTCAGAAAACATTTAATTTTTCAGTCTTTTGTTTATTTTTATAATTTTCCCAGGTTATGAGAAACTAAATAAATATGAGAAAAAAAAACTGAAATTCTCATAGAATCAATGACTGGACGACAAAAAAAAATTTCAATTAAAATTCAAAATTCAAAGTCAAAATCTCAATTAAGCCCAGAGGAACTTGGTATACCCAGGAATGACAAACAGCTTAATTAGCATCGCTAACGACTGTAATTCATTACCCTCGATCCTGACGGGTATTGTGCAAATTACTTTTGAGTATAAATTGCTTCCTGGAATATCTTAGCCTCCGCTTGTTTGCCCGGATGTAATTATTGCTCTTTTTAGTTTTTTTTTTTTGTAAAAGAAAACTATTTTACCGCTTTATCTGTCCGTCCGTACTTTATTCCGTCCGCACTTTTCTGTCCGCACTTTATTCTGTCCGCACTGTTCTGTCCGCACTTTTCTGTCCGCACTGTTCTGTCCGTACTTTATTCTGTCCGCACTTTATTCTGTCCTCACTTTATTCTGTCCGCACTTTTTCTCTCCGCACTTTTTCTTTCCTCCCTCAAACCTTAAAAACTACCGAGGCTAGAGGGCTGCAAATTGGTATGTTGATCATCCACCCTCCAATCATCAAACATACCAAATTACAGCCCTCTAGCCTCAGTAGTTTTTTTTTTATCATTTAAGGTTAAAGTTAGCCATAATTGTGCTTCTGGCTACGACATAGGATAGGCTACCACCGGGCCATGGTTAAAGTTTCATGAGCCGCGGTTCACACAGCATTATATCGAGACCACTGAAAGATAGATTTATTTTGGGTGGCCTTGATTATGCGTTGTAGCGACTGTACAGAAAACTTGATTGCGCCAAAGAAACTTCGGCGCATTTATACTTTTTTTTTTTTTTTTTTTTTTTTTTATGACTTGCAACATCTGACTTTAGGTTAGTTTGTTGGCTTGAATTTCTCTAGTCTATATTCTCGAATGTGTCTTTATCCGAAATTTCAATTTCTCTTGTTGAAAATATCACATTTGCTTGAATTTCCCTTGTCTGATACCTCACATTGGCTTGAATTTCTCTTGTTTGAAATATCGTGTTTGCTTGAATTTCTTTTTCTTCAAATCTCGTGTTTGTTTGAATTTCTCTTGTTTAAATTTCCCGTGTCTGAAATATCGTGTTTGTTTAAATTTATCTTGTCTAAAATCTCATATTGGCTCGAATTTCTCTTGTCTGAAATCTCATATTTAATATTTGATCTCGTAATTTTAGCTTAACTCATTTATTCTTGAGCTTCAGCTAATTTAATCATGACGAAATTTCTCTCGTTTTAGCTTAACTCGCCTATTCTTTAGCTTCAGCTTCTTATTTTCATCATGAAATTCCTCCTATTTAGCTTTTCCTCTCTTAGCTTTTCGTCTTCCATTTAGCTTCAGCCTTCTCTCATTGTAGCTTTTCCTTTTTTTAGCTCTTCCTCTTTCATTTAGCTTCAGCTTTCTCTCTCATTTTAACTTCTCATTTAGCTCTTCCTCTCATTTAGCTTCAGTTGTCTTTTAAGCTTTTCCACTTTCATTTAGCTTCAACTCATTGTAGCTTTTACTTTTTTAGCTCTTCCTCTTTCATTTAGCTTCAGCTTTCTTTCATTTTTAGCTTCTCTTTTAGGTCTTCCTCTCGTTTAGCTTCAATCTTTCTCTCTTTTAAGCTTTTCCTCATTCATTTAGCTTCAGCTTTCTCTCATTGTAGCTTTTCCTTTTGTTGCTTTTCCCCTTTCATTTAGCTTCGGCTTTCTGTCTCATTTTAGCTTTTCTT
>NC_089750.1:4216936-4229436 GCF_040412425.1 Macrobrachium rosenbergii | reverse complement strand
TGTCTCGTGGGCTCGAACCACGGAAGGCAAGAACTCAGGACTACAGTGACGCGATTTTAACCACACAACCAACAACGAGACGACGAACTTATTATCAACTAAGAAATTCCCCTTCGGGTAACATATATCAAAATATATAATTTTCGAGGTAGAGCGAATTGGATATTAAAGGACGTTTGTAGCTTAATGCATATATATATATATATATATATATATATATATATATATATATATATATATATATATATATATATATATATATATATATATATATATAAACTGAAATCTTTACATTATCTAAACCTGAAACTGAACTACCTACATTATTGGTCACAACATAAACAAAAGATTCACGTTCAGCACTTGTATAGAAAACTCATTCCGTATCTCTTTCTGATATCCAAAGTCCACTGCAGAGCGGTCGATCGATTTACGATAAGGATCTTTTGGTCTAAAACATAACGATTTATTATCTCGTCTTCAATCCAGACTCGAAACGATTCGCGCATTCGAACCCAGCTCCTAGTTTTCCTGTCATTGCTGTTTTAGTATGTACGTATTTATTGCCTTTTTATTTGTCTTATTTAATTATCTTATTTGTCTAAGTTTTTCTATCATTTTTGTTTTAGTCTGTACTTACTTATTGTTTTTTTTTTATTTGTCTATTTTTATTCTTTCAGTTATATTCATCGTTGTAACTCTTTTTTTAAGAATTTTCTTACGAATGAATGATTTATTATTATTATTATTATTATTATTATTATTATTATTATTATTATTATTATTATTATTATTATTAAGTATAATGACCTCTAGTTGCTAACATGGCAGAGCTGCCAAACACATGGACCAATCTCAGTGACTGACCTCTGCCCTGGGGTCAGAGGTCAAGATCTGATTTTTCTGTAATTTCAACATTGCAGAAACAGTTCTGTTCTGTTCACTTTGCAGATGGTGTGGACCACTGGATACTGACCCGCCAGCAGGAACCATCTTATTATTACTTTAGTAGCATAATAAAGTAATTTTTATATGCTTACAGTAAAACTGAACATAAAACACAAATTGGATGATAAGAAATCTCGTGATTTGAACAGTTTGTGACATAGGCCTCTGTGTAGCCTTGTTATACTAATGAGATGAATCATAATTATTGAAAGCTCATTGTTCGTTTGTGTCTGATGTGAGGAAGCTGCTTGATACCATTTTGTCTTTCTGTGTTTGTATTGGTATATTATAGATACAAATTGGCATGTTTATGATTTATACAAAAGGGGTTTATATATATATATATATATATATATATATATATATATATACAGTATATATATATATATAATTATATATATATATATATAGATAGATAGATAGATAGATATATATATATATATATATATATATATATATATATATATATATATATAAACACTTAAATATGTTACTGAAGAAGGAGTGTAACATTTACCATAATATGCCAACGATAATATATATATATATATATATATATATATATATATATATATATATATATATATATATATATATATATATATAAACACTTAAATATGTTACTGAAGAAAGAGTTTAACATTTACCGCAATATGCCAACGACACCGGAAATGTTGATCGTCAGCCAATCAGAGCTGCCCAGTAATGAATAAATGCCCACGGGATGAGGTCATGGACCAATCTTTACTGAGCTTCATTCGCTACCTGTTCAAACGAAGATCGAAAGTAAATGTGTTTTGACGTATATTTTTATGAATAATAAAAAAATCAAGATTTGTAAAAGCATTCATGGTAAAAGGAAAGTAAAATAAAACATAGGTTACTGGATCTAAGATACAAAATATATATATTGGTAAAAAGACCTTTGTATATACGGCTTTGAGACTACTCAAAGGATGTGAAAACTAAGGCATTTAGAGCTAAAAAACGGACTTCTCTATTCAAAAACTGTAATGCCAGGAGGAACAAAGATATATTCAATATACTAAACTAATTACCGAAGACGCCGTCGATATATCGGGCATATTTCTTCGTTCAAGCAGACAACGAGGAGGAGGTTGAAGCCCTTCGTCTGACCTTCCAAGAATGTAGTGTGTTGAAGTACACTGTCGAGTTCAGCACAGACGACCGGCTCCCCTTCCTCGACGTTATGGTCACAAAGACGAAACGGAACTTGAAGACGTCAGTCTACACAAAATCCACCAATTTGGGACTTTGCTTGAACGGGGATAGCGAGTGCCCTGCTAGGTTTAAGAACACGACAGTCAGGACCTTCATTAAAAAGAGCCCTCTCCCACTGCTCCACCTGGCAGGACACTAACAAGGAATTCAGAACGTGCTGCACAAATGTTGGTGAACAATGGTTTCACCAACAAACTCGTCAACAAAGAAATTGAACTGGTCTGGAAAAATGGTACAACGGTGAGAGCACACAACCTGCCCCCAAGATGACATCAAGATATATTTTAAGGCCCGGATGCATCCCCAGTACCGTGAGGACAAGAGCTCCATGAAAGAAAATCGTCATGGAAAACGTCACCCCCGACCGAAGACAGCAAGAAAATAAATCTTGTAATTTATTATAAGAACCGCCGCACCCGTGATCTTGTGATGAAGAATAACCCCTCTCCACCAGCAAGAGAACCCTCAAGCAGAAGAACGTGGTCTACCAATTTGTATGTCCTGTCCGAGGACGCGTCGCCCCGGCGCTTATATTGGAATGACCACGACGCGTCTGTCAAAAAGGATCTCCTGCCACCCCCAGGAGGGTGCCATCATGAACCACGCCCGTGCTACCCACAATATTTCCATCTCCCGCGACAGTATTATACAAAATACAAGCATAATCGGGAGAGCCGCCGACCCTCGACGTCTGCGCCTGCTAGAGGCGCTCCTCATTGCCGAGAAAAAAACCAACAATGAATGCGACGCAGGAGGCATCGCTCCTACCCACGAATTTAAGAAGAGTAATGCAGAACACCCACCAAATCCAACGAATACCTGAAAACGACAACCTGGAGAATGGAGATGCCCTGATGAGCGAGGCGCCCTTCGAGACAATCCCCGACTACGACAGAAAGAGTAGATAATGACACCATTCATCCTCAGCCCAGTAGCAGCCAAACTACCGATGATGTCAGCCGGCATGACATCACGCAACGGCAGGCCAATGGGAACGCTGGAATGAATGATATTCCCAGGTTGCGAAGATCTGTCAGGATCGAGCTTCGCCGCAGAAATTTGGCTTGAAGTTCGCCGACTGCAACCAATCAGAATTCGCCGTCCATGACCCCCGCTGAAGCCCGTGTATAAGTTCAGAAGGACCTATGCAATCTGCCAGTCCTCTACTAGCTCCGCTGAAAGAATGACAGAAGAGTCTGTCGAAACGTCGCGGCAACAATTGTATAGAACTAACTGTATAGAATATGTAAAGAAGCAGAATCCAGATTTTGACTTTTCCCCCATGAAATGACAAATATAGGCGAGCTGTTAGCACGCACCTCCACTGAAGAGAAGTCCGCAATAAGGAAAATAGAAAAAGTCTTCTACAAAATAAATGCAGCTGAAGCAGCAATAATATTCAATAGAACCTGTTTAAAAGAGGGTTTGCTGCCAAATTATAATAATAATAATAATGTCTTGAGAAAGGAATTATTTACTACAAAGACATCGACAAGTACAGTACCCTCGTAATATCATTTATAGTTATAACAAAAGAATAACATATTAATTCTTCCCTTACAGCACAAAATGTACTATAAACAACATTTCCCCTCTCATACATACATTCGAAAGTACAGCACCTTTATACCATTTGATGAAAACCTGCATTCCATTTTTTGTAAAGACACAGCAAATGTAAGTGCTATAAACACTGTCACGCTGTGTTTATGGAATCTGTAAGTGCTGTAAACACTGTCACGCTGTGTTTATGGAATCTGTAAGTGCTGTAAACACTGTCACGCTGTGTTTATGGAATCTGTAAGTGCTGTAAACACTGTTATGCTGTGTTTATGGAATCTGTAAGTGCTATAAACACTGTTATGCTGTGTTTATGGAATCTGTAAGTGCTATAAACACTGTCACGCTGTGTTTATGGAATCTGTAAGTGCTATAAACACTGTCATGCTGTGTTTATGGAATCTGTAAGTGCTATAAACACTGTTATGCTGTGTTTATGGAATCTGTAAGTGCTATAAACACTGTTATGCTGTGTTTATGGAATCTGTAAGTGCTATAAACACTGTTATGCTGTGTTTATGGAATCTGTAAGTGCTATAAACACTGTCACGCTGTGTTTATGGAATCTGTAAGTGCTGTAAACACTGTTATGCTGTGTTTATGGAATCTGTAAGTGCTGTAAAAACTGTTATGCTGTGTTTATGGAATCTGTAAGTGCTGTAAACACTGTTATGCTGTGTTTATGGAATCTGTAAGTGCTGTAAACACTGTTATGCTGTGTTTATGGAATCTGTAAGTGCTATAAACACTGTTATGCTGTGTTTATGGAATCTGTAAGTGCTATAAACACTGTCACGCTGTCTTTATGGAATCTGTAAGTGCTGTAAACACTGTTATGCTGTGTTTATGGAATCTGTAAGTGCTATAAACACTGTCACGCTGTGTTTATGGAATCTGTAAGTGCTGTAAACACTGTCACGCTGTGTTTATGGAATCTGTAAGTTCTGTAAACACTGTCATGCTGTGTTTATGGAATCTGTAAGTGCTGTAAACACTGTCACGCTGTGTTTATGGAATCTGTAAGTGCTATAAACACTGTCATGCTGTGTTTATGGAATCTTCAAGTGCTGTAAATACTGTCATGCTGTGTTTATGGGATCTTCAAGTGCTGTAAATACTGTCATGCTGTGTTTACGGATTAGGGTAAACATTTGTTTCTTGATGGGGAGGGGGCGTTTGGGGCAGGGGCAGCGGAAGTGGCCACGAAGCTTTTAATAATCATTTCGTGTTTGAAACCAGAAGTGTTATACCTTGTTTTTGAGAGATTGCAATAGGTTTTTAAAATAATAATTCCTGTAATTATAATAAGTGTTTTAATTTTAGAATTTTATTTTGTTCAATTTTTATTTTGCTGTATTGATGTGTCAGTTTTTTATTTTTATTTTTTTGTCGTGTCAGTGAAGCCATCTCCAGTTAGAAAGTTCCCAAGGTAAATGATTTTGTTCATATTGTTACTGAACCACACACACACACACATGTGTATGTATGTATGTATATATGTATGTATGTATGTATGTATGTATGTATGTATGTATGTATGTATGTATGTATGTACGTATGTATCGACCAGGCTTAGAGATCAAGCTGAAGCTGGGGAGATACCAAAAATAACAATTTGGTGTTTTTTCCTCTACGGAAATATATGTATTATATATATATATATATATATATATATATATATATATATATATATATATATACATATATATATATATATATATATATATATATATATATATTTCATTATAGAAAAAATAGCAGACAGTTATTTTGGTATCTCAACAGCTTCGCTTGATCTCTAAGCCAGGTAGATTCTATCAAAGGAATCTGGAAACGTACAGCCACGATAAAACGCAAAAAAAAAAAAAAAAAATTGATGATTGTACCACCAATCAAAATATATATTTTTTTCAGGCAGATCAGATTTAGAATCACTTCGAAGTAACAAAAATATTCTATTTTTGTCAAATTCTGTCGCCGGTAGACGTGGGAGTATTATCTAAATGGAACTATATCCACTCGTGACATTTCTCATAGAAAGTATGGAAAGTATTTCATGACTTATGATAGTGGTTTTAATGATGACGAATGAATCTCTCTCTCTCTCTCTCTCTCTCTCTCTCTCTCTCTCTCTCTCTCTCTCTCTCTCTCTCTCTTCATTTTTCCTATCTCTGGAAATTTTGATAGTTTTATTTGTTATTGAAAATGAATATCTTCGAATTACCTCATTTCTGCGTATTAATCAAAACGCATGTGAATAATACAAGCGCACAAACACTCACACACACACAAGAGTAAAACTTTCCTATTTGTCAGTTAGTCTTTAGGTGTGACGCTGCAAGCCACACCCCCATTTTCTTGGCTCCAGCAGAAGCTGGTACCCGTTCAAGCTGGGTCGACTGCTCGGCGGTAGGCCAGGAGCGATCTTTGGACCCAGCAAACGTGGATGACGCCATACCACTCAGCCACGGTTCCTTACCCCAAAAGGTGGACGATGCGATCGTCGTCAAAAGAAGAGAGAGAGAGAGAGAGAGAGATGCAGTTTAAGTCTAGATTAACATCGGTTTTAGACTAATATAAGTAATAAACCTACGGTGGTAAGGATGTAAAAAAAAAAAGTATTTTTTGAAGAAAGTCGATACTACCTGAGAGAGAGAGAGAGAGAGAGAGAGAGAGAGAGAGAGAGAGAGAGAGAGAGAGAGAGACCTCCTCGCGGTCGATGATGGGGAAAAGGGGCCAAGCTAAATTTGGTAACGTGTGTGCGTGTGCCGATCTATTAGACCTTTTTCATCTAATGGTTCCCCAGGCTCTCTCTCTCTCTCTCTCTCTCTCTCTCTCTCTCTCTCTCTCTCTCTCTCTCTCTCTCTGTATAAATGTAATACCGAAATGTATGAATTATATAACTATTTTTAATGGAATAAAAAATTTTGACTTAGGCTCTCTCTCTCTCTCTCTCTCTCTCTCTCTCTCTCTCTCTCTCTCTCTCTCTCTCTCTCTCTCTCTCTCTCTCTCTGAAATGTAAGAAATAAGTATTTGCAATGGAATAAAGAATGAATTTTGACTCTCTCTCTCTCTCTCTCTCTCTCTGTGTGTGTGTGTGTGTGTGTGTAAATGTAACACCGAAATGTAAGAAATAACTATTTGTAATGGAATAAAGAATTTTGACTCTCTCTCTCTCTCTCTCTCTCTCTCTCTCTCTCTCTCTCTCTCTCTCTCTCTCTCTCTCTCTCTCTCTCTCTGTGTAAATGTAACACTCTCTCTCTCTCTCTCTCTGTCTCGTAAAAATGTAAGAAATAACTATTTGTAATGGAAAAAAGAATTTTTACTCTCTCTCTCTCTCTCTCTCTCTCTCTCTCTCTCTCTCTCTCTCTCTCTCTCTCTCTCTCTCTGTGTGTGTGTGTGTGTGTGTGTAAATGTAACACTGAAATGTAAGAAATAACTATTTGTAATGGAATAAAGAATTTTGACTCTCTCTCTCGAATTTTCTTGTAATTTCCTTGGTGAGTCAATTGAGCGAAAACGAAGTATTGAGAAACAATTTCTCAGGCTAAGGCAAAGTATTTTAGACAGGAATATTCATACGATATAAGGACGGCAAATGTAAGCATAATATACTCGACGATTGATAAAGAAACGTAGGCTTTGGAAATTCAAAGAGGGGAAAAATGTGTTTTTGGGGAAATCTATAAAAATATGCAAAAATTCGAGAAAAGCGTTGAAAGGTAAAGAAAACAGACGAATTAACATGGACGAAAAGGGAGGGTTGGAAAATGTATATTTTGGGATAAGGTAATGAAAGACAAATTTAGAGGGAAATGGATCAAAAAGGAGAATTTGAATGATCGGCAGTAGGGAAAGAGCGATGGTGAATAATGAAGAATTAACAAAAAAGATTAAAAACATTCGAAGGATATGAAAATTGGGTAATGGTTTTATATGTCTCAAATGTTAAAAAAATATACATGACACACATATACAGTATATATATGTATATATGTGTGTATATATAGATATATATATATATATATATATATATATATATATATATATTCATATATATATACATACGTTCATACATACATACGTTCATTCATACATACATACATACATACATACATACATACGTTCATACATACATACATACATACATACATACATACATACATACATACATACATACACAGTGACTCAGGGTAACGAAGAGCAATGACGGATAATGAAGAAAGGAAGGGAATTCCCATTAAAGCCACTGTGAAGAACAAGAGAATAGCGGAACTGCCCCAACTGAAAACACAAGGGAGCTGACTTATGATCTCTCTCCGACATGAGGCCGATTTGGCAAGGTCACCGGTATCTTAAAATAGCCACAGAGTAGATAAAAAAAAAGAGAGAGAGAGAGAGAGAGAGAGAGAGAGAGAATAGAGGGAAAGATCAAGGCAGCAGGGAAAGATGAATAAAAGTTGGCAGAGTAAATGGAGGTTTTAAAACGTGGATAAAAAGGAGGCGAAAGGTAAAGTAAATGCATTTGATTTAAAGGCGATGACGTCAAACTTGTTTGCTTGTAAATATTTATATTTTACTTGAATCTCGAGTACTTTCAGGTCCTAACTGTGAAAAAGGGTCACAGTTAGGACCTGAAAGTACTCGAGAATCAAGTAATACGTGAATATTTACAAGTAAACAATTAATACGCAGGAATCTTGTGGGTTTCTCTTTCCCTCTTCAGAAGAAAACTGAAAGAGAGTTTTTGGTTTGGTTTATAGCATTGATTGTGACTGTACTTATATTTCTATATATATATATATATATATATATATATATATATATATATATATATATATATATATATATATATATATATATATATATATATGTAAAGTGTTAAGGAGGACCAAGATATGGAGTGAGAATTGGGTGAAAAATTCGTCAACTTCTTTTTCTTTTGCTGTTGGATTTAAGATCAAAACCTCTCATCATTTAGCTTTTTTGTCTGGTAGTATGTCAATATACTATTATTATTATTATTATTATTATTATTATTATTATTATTATTATTATTATTATTATTACTACTACTACTTAGAAAAATTATGCGAGCATATTATAGTGTAAATGGACGATGAACAAAAGAGAGAAAATAAAGAAAATTAGAGTTTAGAGTCGAACTGACGGGGTAATTTGACGTGATTTATGATTGAGGACAAAATTCACTTGGCCGAAAATAACTAAGAACAGACTGAAAAATATTGATAATTCTTGAATATTCCTGAAAATTCCTCTCTGTTCAAGGGTTGGAATCAGATTGATCCAGACGTGAATGAAACTATGTTTAAAAAAAGTCCCTGTGAATGGATTCATCTGTTTGTGTTCATTTCTGCATTAAATTGATGTGTTTGTGCATTCTATAAATAATGGTAATTATCTTCATATATATATATGCATGTATATATATATATATTTAATGTATATTTATATATATATATAGGTATATAATATATATATATATATATATATATATATTTAATGTTTTTTATATATATATATATATATATATATTTGTGTGTGTATTTACTGTATATATATAAGAGGCAAGAGAGCAAAGGTATACATACGTATGCATCATTCTCTCTCTCTCTCTCTCTCTCTCTCTCTCTCTCTCTCTCTCTCTCTCTCTCTCTTCTCTCCATTTTCCTATCTCAGAAAATCCAGTAGTTTTATATGTCACTGAATGGGGGGATGCTCTCTCTCTCTCTCTCTCTCTCTCTCTCTCTCTCTCTCTCTCTCTCTCTCTCTCTCTCTCCATTTTCCCTATCTCAGAAAATCCAGTAGTTTTATATGTCACTGAGTGGGGATCTCTTTCAGGTATACATACGTATGCATGCTCTCTCTCTCTCTCTCTCTCTCTCTCTCTCTCTCTCTCTCTCTCTCTCTCTCTCTCTCTCTCTCTCTCTCTCTCTCTCAGCATCGATTTTCCTAAGGGATTCAACGTGTGCACGGTCATTCCTCTCTGTCAACTCTCTCTGGCAATCTCGTGTGTCGTCACGACTGGTATTTGAGGGACCTGGTTAAGGTCACCTTCTTGGAAAGGTTACCGTGACTTCCTCCATGTGGCCCATGGCTCATTAGACTTCTGTGGTCGGTTATTTCTTCGTACATATGGCTCACGGCTCAGTAGACTTCTGCAGTCTTTTATTTCTCCCTACGTATGGCTTATGGCTCATTAGACCTCTGTAGTCTTTTATTTCTCCCTACATACGGTTTATGGCTCATTAGACTTCTGTAGTCGTTTATTTTTCCCTACATATGGCTCATGGCTCAGTAGACTTCTGTAGTCTTTTATTTCTCCCTACATACGGCTTATGGCTCATTAAACTTCTGTAGTCGTTTATTTTAGGAATCATGAAAAATCTCCGCTGTCGAGCGACTGCGCAATTCAGTATTGGAATAAAACATCAGCGATATGAGATGACTCGTCAAAACTACCGTTTTTACGTCGCTATGAGGGTATTGAGGGCGAGGTTTTTATTTTCAAAATACGGCTTTCAAAAGGCTTATGGAATGTCTTTAGACTTCCGTCATCAAAGTTTTGCTAGATGATATCCAGTAGGGGGAATAAAACATCTCTCTCTCTGAGATCTCTCTCTCTCTCAAATCTCTCTCTCTGCTGTCTATCTCCCTCTCTTTTACGTATATATGTATATAAATGTACATATAACATTATATATATATACAATATATATTTTATTTATATATATTTAAATATTTGTTTATTTATTTTATATATATGTGTGTTATGTATATATATATACAGTATATATTTATATTTATATATATGTGTGAGTATATATATATGTAAATACATATATATATATATATATATATATATATATATAGAGAGAGAGAAGAGAGAGAGAGAGAGAGAGAGAGAGAGAGAGACGTATAATCAGTTTCAAACGCATTTCGCGCGATTGTTCCGCTCAAGAAAAACTCACGGTTTTTCATTCATTTGATCTTCATTAAACCCCGAGGATTTGTCGAATGCGAAATTGTAAAAAAAAAAAAAAAAAAAAAAAAATCGGAGTCAAAAGGAAACTGGAAAAAAAAAAAATAAGTTTAATCCCGAAGGAGGAATTAAAAACGCGACTTGAACTGGCCGATGAAAGGGGGAGTCAGAGTAGGCAAGAATAAATAAAAGATGTGGGTGATAGAATGACGAGTGTGAGGGGGGAAAAAAGGAATAAGATGAAAAAAAAATTAGAAGGTTGAGGAGAGGATTATTAACGTGAAGGTTTAAAAGGTGGGGGTGATTTGGTAAGTTTGAAAGGGCCAAAGAGAATAGGCAAAGCTGGAATGAAGAGAAAGGCGGAGAGTTTGAAAAGGGAGTGTAGAGTGGTAGAAAGGGGCGATGGATGAGTTAAAAAGTGCTACGGGGAGGTTGGAAGGAACGGATAATAGATGGAAAAGGTAAAGGGAATAAAAAAAAAAGGCATGAATTTGGAAAGGGGTGGAAAAGTGCGAGGAATTGAAAGGGGCAGAATTAAATACGTAAAAATGAAAAGATGAGGCGATTAAAAAGGTGAAATTAATTGAAAGAGGTTGAATAGGACAAACGAGAAATTAAAGAAGGTTCGAAAGAAATAGAAAGTGTGGAAAGAGCAAAAGAGAAATTGAAAGGGGGGAAGAAAGGGTAGAAAGAGTAGCTATTGAAAAAGAAATTTAGGTTGAAAAGGGTTATTGATTAGAGCGACGAATCAATTATTTTAAAAAAATTCCCAGATATCTATATATTAATGATATATATTTTCTTTGTACAGGATTCGCTATTGAATTGAACTGAATATAGAATTTAGGCCAAAGGCCAAGCACTGGGACCTATGAGGTCATTCAGCGCTGAAACGGAAATTGAGAGTAAAAGGTTTGAAAGGTGTAACAGGAGGAAAACCTCAAAGCAGTTGCACTATTAAAAAACTGTCAGGAAAGGGTGGAAAGTAAGATGGAAGAAAGAGAATATGAGAGGAGGTACAGTAAAAGAAACGAAAGGGGTTGCAGCTAGGGGCCGAAGGGACGCTTCAAAGAACCTTAGGTAGTGCCTACAGTGCACCGCACGAGGTGCACTGACGGCGCTACCCCCCCTACGGGGAGGATTCTGTATTGACTTTCTATTGACCCCTCAGACTTTATATTGAATCATTGCCGCTCGTATAAGACACACAATGTATGTTGCAAGTTTCCATGCATTGATTATAGGATGAGGCTGCTAACCATGCGTCTATACTCCTCTTGGGTAGTTGTCAGGTGTGATGTCATGGTAGAGCCTCGTTTCATTGTGGTCACCTTTCCAGGTACTGGCAGGACTCAGTGATGTTTCTTTTTCATTTTACAGACCAGCGGTGTAGTGAAGAAATTATTCCCTGGTGTTTTTAATGGTCACCCCTCCAAATATTGATCAGTACTAGTGTTATACTTGTAAAGTTGTTATAGTCGCAGCCACCAAGTCTGATGGCTTCATCATCGTGTTCTGGCAGTTTACCGATCGACAGACAGTGCGTCCGATTTCTGAACGGTAGGTTGCCAGGGCACGATAATGAAACGTTTAGAATCACTGGCCGAAGTTATACCAAACTGTAAGATGAAAAAGTTATGATTCCGACCTCGTTTAAACCAAATCTCTAAACAGGCTGGAAATGCATTAGGCAAATCCTCGGAGAATTTGCAACGTCCAGATTTTGCATTCGTTCATGCAAATGGGA
>NC_089750.1:4199436-4214436 GCF_040412425.1 Macrobrachium rosenbergii | reverse complement strand
CTCTCTCTCTCTCTCTCTCTCTCTCTCTCTCTCTCTCTCTCTCTCTCTCCCTCGGGAACCGGACCAAAGGCTTAAGAACTTGCTGTTCTTCCCCTTTTAAGCCTTGTTATTTCCTTCCACCAAATCCGGTGGTGCTGCTGCTCCTAATCTCGTTCTTCCTGTCTCTTGTCTGTCTTTCTGTCTGTCTGTGTCTGTCTGTGTCTGTGTCTGCGTCAGCAATTCCTATTTTGGAAAGACAGAGGATAAGTTATGAGGGTGATTCATGATTTTTTTACTTGTTGTTTTCTTGTTTTTATTTTATTTGTTCAGTAGAGAGATTCATATGTGCTGCATTACATGTTAACAGTGTCGTTAATTCATATATATATAATATAATATATATATATATATATATATATATATATATATATATATATATATATATATATATATATATATATACATATATATATATATATAATATAAATATGTATGTATATTTGTATATATATAAAATTGTATAAATCTTGATGGCACTGCTAATATATATATATATATATATATATATATATATATATATATATATATATATATATATATATATATATATATATATATATATATGTATATATACATGCATACAGTAGAGAGATAATCATTCCTAATAAACGATTTATTCAAGTATTTGTTTTAAGATCTATCAATTGTTTTCTTCGATACATCTCTGTAACAGACAAAGTGCAGATGTAGCCTATGAAATTAGCTTTCTTATTTTTTGTTTTCAATTCCGTCATATCCTTGTCTCGAATGGGGGCATTTCTTCGGCATTATTGCCACTTTTAGAAGGAAATTGAGATGGATATGTTTGTAGGTCTTATATGTAAATGGACCTGGGGATATATATATATATATATATATATATATATATATATATATATATATATATATATATATATATATATATATATATATATATTATATATTATATACATATACACATATATAAATTAGTGAATGTTATTTTCCACCATTCTTCTCCCCCTCTCCCCTGTCCGCTGTGCCGGGGCTATTTTGTGGGGCTAATATTTCAAACAGCGGCACGAAACTGTTCTCATTTTGAAGCCAATGTATTTTTATTCTTTGTGATGAAACTCAGAAGGGCAGACAGAAGGGCCCATTATATATTTCGTGGAAGGGTCGAGCTTATTCGTGTGCGCTTTCCGCCCTCTCTCTCTCTCTCTCTCCCTCTCTCTCTCCCCTGCAAAATGGAAAATATTTAAATAATAAAAAATAAGGCAGTAATAATGAAAGGTTGAAAGATTCGGAGGGAACCCTTTACGGAAGTCAGTGCAAATATTGCCCCGAAATTTTGACGGAGAAATCAAGAATGGAATTGAAGAACAAAGTGTATTTTCGTACTGGTGATATTGTTTGATATTCCTCTCTCTCTCTCTCTCTCTCTCTCTCTCTCTCTCTCTCTCTCTCTCTCTCTCTCTCTCTCTCTCTCTCTCTCTCTTCTCAGTTGCACCTGAACTGCATGGCTATGCGTTATTCTAGGAATCATGATCTCATCTCTCTCTCTCTCTCTCTCTCTCTCTCTCGTAAGCGAACTTTCTGGCTATCCATCATTCTGGGAATCATAATTCTCTCTCTCTCTCTCTCTCTCTCTCTCTCTCTCTCTCTCTCTCTCTCTCTCTCTCTCTCTCTCTCCATTTTTTCTTCTAGAAAATTTAATAATTTTATTTGTTATATTTACTGGGAATCTGCATGGTGCTCTCTCTCTCTCTCTCTCTCTCTCTCTCTCTCTCTCTCTCTCTCTCTCTCTCTCTCTCTCTCTCTGCCGTTAGGTTAGTAAGAAAGAGTGACTCACGTATGAATACTGCATGAAATGATTCATAGCAAAAGGACGAACTTAATTATTACTGTCGTTTGAAGTGTTTAAAATGTAATGTCTTTGTTCTTCATTAGTATTAATATATATATATATATATATATATATATATATATATATATATATATATATATATATATATATATATATATATATATATATATATATATATATATATATATATATATATATATATATATATATATATATATATATATATATATACATTCATATGTAATCGTTTAATCATTTACCTTTATTTCTCCTTATTTAATAATTTCTGGCTTATTTTAATAAGCTTTGGTATAATGCTTTATTTTTTTTTTTATTTTAACAGGATCTTTCTGTTTTGTTAAAGCTTCCATAGTAAATGGATGGACTTTGAAATTATCTTGTGAATAATAATAATAATAATAATAATAATAATAATAATAATAATAATAAAAAATAATTTTACCCGTGTTTTTTTGTCTTATTAGTTGTTTGTTCAAAAGACGTTACCTTAAATCTGTATATAATAATAATAATAATAATAATAATAATAATAATAATAATAATAATAACAATAATTAATAGAAATGATAATGATTTTATCTGTCTTTTTGTCTTATAAGTCGTGTATTCAAAAACGTTACCTTAAACCAGTATATAATAATAATAATAATAATAATAATAATAATAATAATAATAATAATAATAATTAATATAATAATAATAATGAAACTAATATTGCCATGTTAGGATCGCTCTCAACACATTAAAAAAAAATTCTCTATAAAATGATGAAATGAACCAAAAATCTTTCCTCTCTCGTTCACAGTCCCAGGAGCGTCAAGGGAACCTTGAAATTTCGTGTAACTTTGGCCAAGAATCTCATTGTCTGTGTCCCACTTTTTCCGTCCACTTTTTCTGTCCGCACTTTTTCTGTTCGCATACTTTTTTCTGTCCGCATACTTTTTGTCCGCACTTTTTCTGTCTGCAAACTTTTTCGGTCCGCACATTTTTCTGTCCGCACTTTTTCTTTCTGTTCGCAAACATTTTTTGTCCAAACTTTTTGTCCGCACTTTTTCTGTCTGCAAACTTTTTTGTCCGCACTTTTTCTGTCTGCAAACTTTTTTCTGTCTCCGCACATTTTTTGTTCGCACATTTTTCTGTCCGCATTTTTTCTGTCTGCAAACTTTTTTGTCCGCACTTTTTCTGTCCGCACATTTTTCTGTTCGCACATTTTTCCGTCCGCATTTTTTCTGTCTGCAAACTTTTTTGTCCGCACTTTTTCTGTCCGCACATTTTTCTGTTCGCACATTTTTCCGGCCGCATTTTTTCCTGTCCGCACTATTTCTGTCCGCCCTCAAATCTTAAAAAATGCCGAATCTAGAGGGCTGCAAATTGGTATGTTGATCATCCACCCTCCAATCACCAAGCATACCAAATTGCAGCCCTCTAGCCTCCTTAGTAGTTTTTATCTTATTTAAGGTTAAAGTTAGCCATAATGGTGCGTCTGGCAACGATATAGGACTGGCCACCACCGGGCCGTGGTTAAAGTTTCATGGGCCGCTGCTCATACAGCATTATACCGAGACGACCGAATGGTCGATCTATTTTCGATGGCCTGATTATGCGCTGTACAGAAAACTCGATTGCTCCGAAGAAACTGCGGCGCATTTTTTAATTGTTTTGTTTTCCAAATACCTGGGCTGCTGTAGCTGGCTGAGAAATTTGGCTTTGGGACGAAATGAAGTGGAGAGTAACGCTACTTTAACTCTGATGGTTTGGGTAAAACAGTGGTTTTCAAATGGTCTTAGGAAATCGTGGCCTTTCTAATTTTGAGTAATTATACATCAGTATGAAAACCCCTTTTTCGTTTGAAAGACGTTTCTTACATATTTCCAAAAAATATATCAGTCCTAGGCGACTAAACCTGACTTGTAAGATAAGTTTTAGCTCTTAGCCAGGAATACGGTTAACAGTCAGTTTTGTAATTTTTCTTATTTTCCTGATTTTCATCTCTTTACAAAAGTGGGAGACTATATCTCATAGGGTTTTGACGTTACAAAGACTGCAGTGGTCGGATTGAAGATAGAATTAGTTTCTGTTGGTCAGTGATTCCTCTTGTTTCTCAGAAAGTTGGAAACTTGCGAAGATGTTTTCGAACGTTTCGTGATGGAGTCTTTATTTCTAAGTGTTTTAACTCTCTTCTGTTCTTCTTTCTTGTTTTGGATTATTATCAAGTGTTGCCTGTCGTCTCAAACACTTGGATAAAGTTAGGTCATCAGTCAAGTATATTTTGCCAATTCTTATCGTTGCTTTGCGGCATAGACGTAAAATGCTTTCTTCCATCTTACCTTCCACCCTCTCCTAACAGATATTTATTTTTTTTCCCGGGGAGGGCCAGTGCATTACTTAATGTTCTTTGCAGCGTCCCTTCGGCCCCTAGCTGCAACCCCTCTCATTCCTTTTACTGTACCTCCATTCATATTCTTTTTTCCATTTTGCTATCCACCTTCTCCTAACAATTTTTTAATAGTGCAACTACTTTGAGGTTTTACTCCTGTTACACCTTTCAGACCTTTTTACTGTGATTTTCCGTTTTAGCGATGCATGACCTCATAGGTCCCAGGGCTTGTCTTTGGCCTAAATTCTATATTACATTCTATATTCTATTCAATTCTAGCTGTACAGTGAGTGCATTAAATTTGTTGTATAAAATTTTACACTCTTCTATGCCTGACCGAGCTGTTTCTCCTCATAACTCTTTAGAGTTTTGTTGGGTTTTATAGTTTGTTGACTGTCCAAAAAAAAATTCATCTGGAGATTGAAAGAAAGAAAGTGTTAGTACGCCGTAGAAGTTTCAGAGGTATGTTTTAGAAAATTTTTTTCTTTATACAGAGGGATGTAGCTAACGGAAGGATCTGCGGTAAATGAATATAAATGAAATTATATGCATCGGTTTATTTTTTTTCATCCAATTTCTTTTTTGAATAATTTCTGCAACCTCTCGAGCCGAACAGTTTCAGAACTAGTTTGTAAATGTACACATGACTTTTATTTATATATTATGTTTGTAGTTATTTTTCACTAAATATTATTAACCGTAAATCTTTTTTTAACCTCAAAATCCTTGATTATTTTTTAGTCCTCACCATCGTTCTCTTATGAATCGCTATGTGAGTTTTATTATTACTTTTAAGTTGAATACTTCCCTAATATAAGATTTTATCTCACGTTGTCATATATATATATATATATATATATATATATATATATATATATATATATATATATATATATATATATATAAATATAAATGTGTATATATATATATATATATATATACGTTATATATATATATATTTATATATATATATATATATATATATATATATATATATATATATATATATATATATATATATGTTCGACTGCCTAAAATATCCATCAATATTTTGCTTTCGCTTTTCAAGACTTCCCTGGTAAATGCTGCGCAGGATTTGCCGTTATTTTAGAAAAGGATTGGCATCCATTAACCACTGACATCCTACAAAGGACCATTTAAGAGGCCTGTCCACATCCTTCGCTTTTTCCTTCGAATATCCTACGTGTTGTGCAGTTGCAAGCGCCCAGCGTTGCAAGTCTTTGCCAGCGGGCGGGCAGTGTTGCAATTCCCCAATTCCCAATCCGGAATTCAGGAATCGTTTCCAACTCCTTGACTTCTTCACATATGATTTATAGGATTGCTGGACAGGCTCTGGTTCGAACCTCTAAAGGAGAATGGTTATTTGGGACGTGGTTTTGCCTTGGTGTAATTACGGTGGGATATCTGTCTATCTGTCTATCAAAATACACCACACACACATATATATGTATATATATTATGTATGTATGCATAAATTTATATGTAGGCTACCTAAAAATTATATATATAAAATATGTATACATGCATATATATAAATATATATATATATATATATAAATATATATATATATATATATATATATATAAATATGTATGTATATATATATGTGTGTGTATATATATATACTGTATATATATATATATATATATATATATATATATACATATATATATATATATATATATATATATATATATATATATATATATATATATATATATATTATTCACTATCATTTCTCCCTATTTCTTTGAATGTCATGAAAGACAAATAGAAGGGAAGGACGAAAACGTCACTTTGACAAACTATAACAACAGTGTCAACAACAGCGATAACAAAATCATTTTTGGGGGGGTCAGTTTTTGAAGCCGTGGTGACCACTTACAACACTACCACGAAAACTTTTTGGTTTTCGTTTTCGAGACTTCCTTCCTTTCAGAAGAAGGGACGTGTATTGACGTAACTCCATTTTGCATTCTTGACCAAGACCTGGAACGCCGGAAACGGAAAAATGGAAAGTGACCGAGCACGGGTAGAGTCAGTCTGCATAAAAATGGAGAGAGAGAGAGAGAGAGAGAGAGAGAGAGAGAGAGAGAGAGAGTCTGACTTGAGACAATTGATGTGTTGTGAAATGGCTTTTGCTTGCTGGAGAGAGAGAGAGAGAGAGAGAGAGAGAGAGAGAGAGAGATTTCAGACAGTCGATTTGGATGAAAACAGCTTTGGAGAGCTGGGGATGAGTAAACTGATATGTCAAATGTTTTTGAGAGAGAGAGAGTGACGCCTTGTTTTACTGAAGATGGTCTTTCATAGTATACAGTATACGCGATTTTACTCCATAAAAGTTTGTATTTTAGTGTGAAAGCGTTTTCGTTATAATGATTTAGGATATGCTACAAAATTGTCGGAACTGTATCGTCATTGTATATGATGATGATGATGGTTATTATTATTATTATTATTAAAAAATACTCATAGTAGCCAGAGTCTTGGAATGGAGAAACAAATCCACAGTTATTGTGTGTACACATATGTATAGATAAATCTGTACAGAGATTTTTCTGGAATCCGTTCGATTCTCATTTTCAGTCGAACAGATTCCCGAAAGCTCTCTATACAGATTTATCTTTAAATAGATGTACTCATACATGACTGTGGATTTGTTTCTCCATTATTATTATTATTATTATTATTATTATTATTATTATTATTATTATTATTATTATTCAAAAGATAAAAGATGAACCATTCATATAGAACAAGCTTCCAAAAGAATGTGGTGCTCATTTGAAAGAAGTTGCAGAGATAATAGGAAATACAGAAAGAAGAGATCAGTTATTAGAAAAATAAGATTAATAAATGAATAAAGAGATGAAAATATGTCAATTAAAAAATTCCAAAACATCCCAAAGGATTTTTTCCTCAGATCTATTCTTCTCGTATAAGGTTAAAAAGCACGTAAGCGCCGGGTTCTTTTCCTCCCTAGATCTCTTGTTGAACCTTTGTAACTGCACTCCCGTGCCTTTGGGTAAAATTGTCAAAGGCTCAGCTATAGGATCGACGACATAGAATCCTGTAGGAGGAGAGACTGTTGCCAGGGGGTAGGAAGGACGCTCCTGGTGGAGGGAGTGCCCGCCGTGGCTAAGAAGAGAATTCCTTTCAATACAGAATCGGGGTATATTTTGCTGGAAAAGCACTAAAGATTGCTTTTGATGGCGAAGGACTTAGAATAATCCTGAAGGTTTCGAGCACAGAATATTCGTTGAGGCTAAAATCATGTATTCCTAGGGGCTAAGAACTTGGAATATTCCTAAAGGCTATGAACTTAGAATATTCCTTAAGGATAAGAACTTAGAATATTCCTTAAGACTAAGAACTTAGATCATTCCTTAAGGCTAAGAACTTAGAATATTCCTAAAGGCTGAGAACTTAGAATATTCTTAAAGGCTATGAACTTAGAACATCCCTAAAGGCTGAGAACTTAGAATATTACTTAAAGCTCAGTATTTAGAATATTCCTTAAGGCTGAGAACTTAGAATATCCCTAAAGGCTGAGAACTTAGAATATTCTTAAAGGCTATGAACTTAGAATATTCCTTAAGGCTAAGAACTTAGAATATTCCTAAAGGCTTAGAACTTAGAATATTCTTAAAGGCTGAGAACTTAGAATATCACTTAAGGCTAAGAACTTAGAATATTCCTAAAGGCTAAGAACTTAGAATATTCCTTAAGGCTGAGAACTTAGAATATTCCTAAATGCTAAGAACTTAGAATATTCCTTAAGGCTAGAACTAAGGCTAAGAATATTCCTTAAGGCCAAGAAAGGCTTAAGGCTAAGAACTTAGAATATTCCTAAAGGCTAAGAACTTAGAATATTCCTTAAGGCTAAGAACTTAGAATATTCCTAAAGGCTAAGAACTTAGAATATTCCTTAAGGCTAAGAACTTAGAATATTCCTTAAGGCTAAGAACTTAGAATATTCCTTAAGGCTAAGAACTTAGAACTGAGAATATTCCTAAAGGCTGAGAACTTAGAATATTCTTAAAGGGTAAGAACTTAGAATATTCCTAAAGGCTAAGAACAGGGAATTTTGCTGTTGGCTAAGATGAATACTATGGATGGACGGCACCAGAAAATATTCTTGTAAAAGAACATAGAATGTCCCTGTGCACTGTTTACAAAGAATATTGCTGGAAGCAAAAACAAGGAATGTTGCTGATAAGAATGTTTTTGAAGGGGGAACATAGAGGGTATTCTTTTTGGCAAAGAACCATGACTGTTCCTAAAAGGGCAGAGAATGTCCCTGGAGGCCAAAAATTGAATGTAAAGAATATGTCATTTTGAATTATTAAGCGCCATCTTTCTCACATTAAGAACAAGAGTGTATTGAAAGCAAAGTTCTGTGACAGCATAGTATTGGAGACCACATTACTAAAATCAAGCTCTCTCTCTCTCTCTCTCTCTCTCTCTCTCTCTCTCTCTCTCTCTCTCTCTCTCTCTCTCTCTCTCTCTCTCTCTCTCTCGTAGTGCAAGTTGTAGTTTATTTAGCTCAAAGGCTACAAGACCAACGTACTATCTTGAACAGAACGAGGAGGGAATGAGATACGTGTGTTCCCTAAAATCACAGTATTTCCCATCTCCAGTTTAAGCAGTGATTTAGTACTTGGTTGATGGTTGACTGATTTTGTTGCAGCTTGGGTGGTGTGTGAGAGAGAGAGAGAGAGAGAGAGAGAGAGAGAGAGAGAGAGAGAGAACAACAACAAAGGTGATTGATCAGTATTCCGTGAAAAAGTATACCATTATATAACTGCAAACATAAAGGCTACCGATGAGAAACCATTCATAAGATGTACATGACATATTTCTCTCTCTCTCTCTCTCTCTCTCTCTCTCTCTCTCTCTCTCTCTCCCCGATTCCTCGACAATCTCACGGCCTGGCAACAGCAGTGTTCCCCCCCGCCCCTGCGTCGTATCGTATGTAATTACTGTCATCCATTGGAAAGTTTTTTTTTTCTCTCGTTTGCCCAAATGTGTTTTGATTGGGGGGCGGGAGGGGGGGCGATGGCTGGTAGCTGTCAGCCCCCATCGAGTGCAGTTTGCGACTTGCGTCACCGGAAATCGGGTCCAAATTTCTGGGAACAGAAAATACTTCTGGTTGGTGATGGGTAATTAATGCTCTCTCAGTGGCCGGGAATGGGATAAGCAAATGAGATACTAGACAAAATGGCTCTCTTTTTGTAAAGGGGTAGATGGTTTGTTAAATGGGTAGCTGTTAATGTTCATTGCATGTATCGCATATTATAATGTTGTTTGTGTTTGTTTGTTTGGGAATGAGTGCAGTAAGTGTCAGGGTGTTTTGATATAAAATTATACGAACGAAGTGAAAATTATTTTCTTTTTTTACATGTATAGAATTACTGTTTGTCACTGAACTTAACGAAGGTAAAATTATTTTTTTACCTGAATAGAATTACTGTTTGTGACTGAACTTAACGATGATAAAATAATTTTCTTTTTTACATGAACAGAATTATATACTGTTTGTGATTGAACTTAACAAGATGAAATTATTTTTTAATTTTTTACATGAATGGAATTACTGTTTGTGACTGAACTTAACAAGATAAAATTATTTTCTTTTTTTACAGGAATAGAATTAATGCTGGTGATTGAACTTAACGAAGATAAAATAATTTTCTTTTTTACATGAATAGAATTACTGTTTGTGACTGAACTTAACGAAAATAAATTATTTTCTTTTTTTTTTTACATGAATAGAATTATTGTTTGTGACTGAACTTAACGAAGATAAATTTTCTTTTTTTTTCATGTGTAGAATTACTGTTTGTGACTGAATTTAAAGGAGATAAAATTATTTTTTTTACATGTATAGAATTATTGTTTGTGACTGAACTTAACGAAGATAAAATTATTTTCTTTTTTTTTTTTACATGAATAGAATTAATGTTGGTGACTGAATTTCACAAGATAAAATGTTCTTGATTTTACGTGAATATAATTAATGCTTCTGACTGAATAACGAAGATGAAATTATTATCTATTTTTTTTAATTTGAGTATAATTATTATTTTTGACAGAATTAACTGAAATGACTGAAGATCAAACGCATCATGCCTATTAAACTGACAGGAATACTTAACCTACTTTGCGCAATTGTGATGATTACTCTGATCAATCATTTTCCCACCATAAAAATGCTAATTAGGAACTGACTTTGTGTCCAATGCTGATTTCTCGAGTGAAGTGACCTTTTTATGACGGTGATATGACATTAATTATTCGAGTGACTGATATGATCTGCTAAACTTAAAATAACTGAATGGATTGTCTCCAGGTTAATGTTCTCTCTCTCTCTCTCTCTCTCTCTCTCTCTCTCTCTCTCTCTCTCTCTCTCTCTCTCTCTCTCTCTCTCTCTCCCTCCGTCGGAATTGCAGATGCGTCTACTTTTGTTTATGCTTACCTCTTTCCTCGTATAATTTTTTTATGAAAAAAGAGTTATAGATAACATTGAACCTCATATCTTTAATAAGAACAGTTACTGTACAATTGCTATTTTCCAATTTATGTGTCGATTTTAGGTATTAACATGTTTTAGCGTATTCTAATTCCTTTCCTTATTCTATATGCGCTATCAGTATGAAGTTTTTAGTTCGTAATTTAGTAAGATTATATATGACTTTATTTGTTTTTTTTTTTGTATCTTTACAATGCTCACCACTGCCTATATTATTATTTCCCCATCTTTTATTGTTTTAACTATTTTTTTAATTTAATCCCATTAATTCTACCTACCCTGTGGCGTGATTACGAACATCCGTTAATTGACAAGTGACAGGTGAGACTGCCAGTGATTGGAAGTGGGCCAGGTGAGAGGTATTGGTTACCAAGCCTAAGATTCTCTCGTGTTTTTTATATGCGTTTATTAATATCTTTAGTCTTTTATGTCTCTGTTTGTGAACACATACATACATACGTACATACATACATACATACATACATACATACATACATACATACATACATACATTTTACTTCAGTCAGCTCCGACTCAGAAAGGTAGAAAAGTTGGACTTTCCTGTGAACTCATATATTTTTATAGAAACAAATTCAGTGTAACATTTATAAGCTTTAAAAACTCTCTCTCTCTCTCTCTCTCTCTCTCTCTCTCTCTCTCTCTCTCTCTCTCTCTCTCTCTCTCTCTCTCTCTCTCTCTGGAGCGAAATTACTTGGCCGCTGAATGCCTGGAGGCTCAATTTGTTCGACGTGTTAGTTTTGGCACCAGTTGTCCAGTCAGTTAAATCCAAATGGAGGGGAGAGAGAGAGAGAGAGAGAGAGAGAGAGAGAGAGAGAGAGAGAGAGAGATTTTAAATTCATGTATTCAGTTTGCGTTCTGTCATCCAAAAGACTACAATATTAACCGAGTTGCATCCCCATCCACAGCTGACGTGCGATTGACAAATTGTGAGGGGGTGGGGGCTTTACCCCCTCTTCCTCCCCCTCTTATTAAAAAAATATTAACAATTAACTGAAGAGAGACATAATTGATAGATCTATCATACCCCCTCCTCCATCCCCTCACAACACCCCACCCCCAAAGAAGGCTGATTTGAAACAGTCGTCTTCTGGAAAGATTTTAAAATGTCTATTTAACTTTTGTCGAAAATTGGTAGAGGTTGATATTTTAAGCTTTAAATACAGCTGTTATTGTGTATAGCATTTTCTGTGCCGTGCACATAAAATAGAATAGAATATGTATTTAATTCAAACTCTCCTTCTAGGGTTAATACGTAGTCGGGGTCGCAGTTTTTAAATGAGCCCTTTCCAGGTTTGTCTGCTTTGCATTTCTAAAATTCATTGAACGGTTCATATCATATTTAGATTTGGCTAATATTTGACGCACAAATGCCTTTCTTGACTTCAACCATCCCTGTTTATCAGGGCTTAGGACATTTAACTTTATTTCACATGCCCCACGAGGATTAAAGCATTCTAAGTACCGCATGAGAAAAATTCTATTGCATGAAAAAAATGTCAGTCTCGCAAGAACCGATATTTTTAAAACGCATGAATGTATGCAACCGTTTCCTATAATTTCATTCATGCTGTTCAGTCTGCAAATAGACGAACAATTCCCCATCAACTAGACCCATCAGTTTCCCCCATCACAGTCGTTTTATCTTTTTTTGTTTTTTGTGTGGGGGTTGAAAGAGGGGGCAGGTGAAATTTTGACCCAGTTTCACCTGGCAAAACGAATTCGGCTTCAGCGGAGGCTAATAGATACCGGCATCCCACTCAAAACACATTTAGGGGCGAATAAAAGGAGAAGCTATTTTCCACCGGGCCTCAGTTATTGCAGAGGATGCGACACGCGCGGCCATCGGAGAGAGACGTTCTCGGGTGCCAGGCCATATCGCGATCGTTGGAGGGACTTCGTTTGTGTGCGTGGAGAGAGAGAGAGAGAGAGAGAGAGAGAGAGAGAGAGAGAGAGAGAGAGAGAGAGAGAGAGGTGAAACAAGAAACAGTTTCAGTATAAGATAGCAGATAAATGCAGTTGATATTTAGTATACCGGGGGAGAGAGAGAGAGAGAGAGAGAGAGAGAGAGAGAGAGAGAGAGAGAGAGAAGAGAGATGCAAGCAAGATACAGTTTCGGTATAAGTTAGTAGATAAATCCGGTTGATATAGCGTATACCACGGGGGAGAGAGAGAGAGAGAGAGAGAGAGAGAGAGAGAGAGAGAGAGAGAGAGAGAGAGAGAGGATTCAGGAAGAAGAAGATGAAGATGAGAGAGAGAGAGAGAGAGAGAGAGAGAGAAAGAGAGAGAGCTCAAACAACATACAGTTTCGGTATAAGTAACGGATAAATACAGTTGATTTAGCGCGTACCACTGGAGAAGAGAAGAGAGAGAGCGCGCAAACAAGATACAATTTCGGTATAAGTTAACAGATAAATACAGTTGATATAGCGCGTACCACTGTCGGGAGAGAGAGAGAGAGAGAGAGAAGTTCAATAAAGATTCAAAAATTAATTAAGCCCTGCAAAAAACTTAATTTCCAACATAACAACTTCATTTTAATACACCTCACCCGTGCTTTATAGAGCCGCCATGCATCAGAGTTATGAAGTCTGCGACGCGTATGAAGATTCATCGGTTCCATTTGTCGAAACAATATTACTGACACGAGATTTGAATAATGGAGACGAACGGAGCCGGTCTTAATTTGGCTTCTTGCATCAGCGCAAAACAAGAATGAAAGTCATTTTTGAATTTTTTCAAGGATTGTAAAGCTGTGATATAGAAATCAGTGTGGCCCGAGATTATTTATTTCGTTCCCGTGGTAAATGAATTCTGTTGCAGACATTAGATCGATTCGTATGAAACTTATAAAGGTTTATGTCTTGCATATTATAGGGTCCTGTCGAATATCACGTATGGAGGAAAGAACAGTGAATATGTGGAATTTCGTAAAGGAGGGAAATTGAAATTAGATCAAATAATGTAGGGGATTTCGTCGTGAAGCTGATACCGAATATAAGAAGGAAGTAAAAAATGCGCCGAAGTCTCTTCGGCGCAATAGATTTTTCTGTACAGCGTATAATGAAGGCCACCGAAAACTTATTATCTTTAGGTGGTTTCGGTATAACGATGTGTGAGCCGCGACCCTTGAAACTCTCAGCCGGCCGTGATGGCCTGTGTTGTTGCGGTGCCAGAGGCTCGATCATGCCTAACTTTAACCTTGAATAAAATAAAAACTACTGAGGTTAGAGGGCTGCAATTTGGTATGTTTGATGATTGGTTGGTGGATGATTCACATACCAATTTGCAGCCCTCTAGCCTCAGTAGCTTTGAAGATCTGAGGGCGGACAGAAAAAGTGCGGACAGAATAAAGTGCGGACGGACAGACAAGGCCGGCACAGTAGTTTTCTTCTGCAGACAACTAAAAATCACTGATATTTATCAAACCTTGAAGTTATATTTGAGAATATTGATGACCACTTTTTGTCATAAATCCTCGTTATTATAAAAAAAAAAATCATTCATTCGTCCTCACTAAGTTATTCATGCAAAGTTTGAAGTCGCAAACTCCGTTATCTCTTTGTCTTCAGGGACCCGAGATCCTCAGCGTAAAAGCAAGAAGAACTGGACGGTTTATGACTTCTCGGTTTGCTAAGAGTTTTATATTGTCTACAACTAAAATGAGGAGTAGTTTTGTTTTCTGTTCTCTCATATTCACTTATTTTATCACCTTTTCCTGTAACTTGTCTATCTCCATAGACTTCTCTTTGAAGCCCCATCTGGTTTACAATCTGTTGACTCTTGTCCTTAAAGGGTTTCAGCTTTTTCCATTACTTAACCCATTAACTGACCTCTTCAAGCTTGTGTTACCCATTAAAAAATCATACTGAAGGTTTTATATAATCTCAGTTCTACATGACAACAATATCTCAGGTGGTTTCTACAGAGACTGCCGCAAAGATATGGTGGTAAGCCGGTGAAAGCGGCCACTCGACTGAGAATCAGCACTCAGCTCCAACTGCCAGTCTGCCAAAGTTGCCAAGTCATGTTTTTGTTCGATTTCTAAATTTTAAGATACAAATTATAAATCTTATAGCAGCCTTCCATTGCCCACACAGATTATCCAAATTACCCACTTCTGGGTAATTACCCATAGGTTAGGAACCACTGAATTCTAAAGAAAG
>NC_089750.1:4179436-4194436 GCF_040412425.1 Macrobrachium rosenbergii | reverse complement strand
CAAGAATGAGAGGCATACCCTTTCGCTCCTGTAGCAACGAGCACAAAAAAAAATTACTTTAAGGTTGCATTACGTGGGATGGAATGGAGCCAGTCGGCCAGAGGAAAGCCGAAATTCAACAAGTAAGCATTGAAAACCTTTTCAATATTTTTGATGTGTTGATAATAATCCCGGAATATCCCTCGGATCAAAATGCGTATAATCAAGGCCACCGAAAATAGACCTATCTTTCGGTGGTCTCGGTATAATGCTGCGTGAGCCGCGGCCCATGCAACTTTACCCACGGCCCGGTGGTGGCATGTTATATCGTTGCCAGACGCACGATTATGGCCAACTTTAACCTTAAATAAAAATAAAAACTACTGAGGCTTGAGGGCTGCAATTTGGTATGTTTGATGATTGGAGGGTGGATGACCAACATAGCAATTTGCAGCCCTCTGACCTCGGTAGGTTTTAAGATCTGAGGGCGGACAGAATAACGGACGGACAGACAAAACCGGCGCAATAGTTTTCTTTTACAGAAAACTAAAAACTGGAATGTCCTTGGGATCAAAATGCGCTTGGCATCATCACACCATAAGCTTCCAAAACTAATAGACAAAAATAGAAACAAAAATGCGTTGGAGAGCAAGCTCATCTGCAATTCCAATGGCGGAAGATTATTCATGTGTTCGGGAAAATTTCATTACATCGCTAATCGAAGTCATAACGTCATTCATTAGGCGTCAACTCGATCGAGAGCAAAGGGCTTTAAATAAACATATGCTCCCCCCCGCCAAAAAAAGGGGGAGGCGGAGTTATGGGGTGGGGGGGGCGGGGGCAAGACCGGATGGTGACAAAAATATATGAGTTATGATAAACGGATCAAATCATGTTGGTTGTGAATATGATTAATGTAATGCCTGTGTCATTGTAGGCCATGTCTCCCCCTCGCGGTGCACTGTAGGCATTACATAAGGTTCTTTGCAGCGTCCCTTCCTTAGGGCCCTGGCTGCGACCCCTTTCATTCCTTTTACTATACCTCCGTTCATATTCTCTTTCTTCCACCTAGCTTTCCACCCTCTCCTAACAATTGATCCACAGTGCAACTGCTTTGAGGTTTTCCTCCTGTTACGCCTTTCAAACCTTTTTACTCTCAGTTTCCCTTTCAGCGCTGAATGACCTTATAGGTCCCAGCGCTTGGCCTTTGGCCTAATTTTTATATTCCATTTATAAGAAGGGCTTTAACTCAAACGCCTTTCCCAGTTAAGTGTTTCTCAGTGGGCCTTTCCAGCTAAGGGCTTATCCCCAAAGGGCTTCTCCCTTGAGGAAGTTTCCTCAGCAGGCTTGCCCTCAAATAAGCCGTGGGCTTTGTCGAAAGGGCTTTACCCCCAAGGGCTCCTCAGTAGGCTCTCACCTTTTCCCCATAAAGGGCTTTCTTCTCTTTGGGCTTTCAGTCAAGGCGGCTTCCACAATTGGCTTGCGCTCTGGTCTTTCCTCAAAGGGCTTTTAGTTTTCTGTAAAAAAACTATTTTGACGACTTTGTTTGTCCGTCCCCACTTTTTCTGTCCGCCTCAGATCTTAAAAACTGCTGTGGCTTGAAGGCTGCAAATTGGTATGTTGATCATTCACCCTCCAGTCATGAAACATACCAAATTGCAGCCCTCTGGCCTCAGCAGTTTTGATTTTATTTAAGGTTAAAGTTAGCCATAATCGTACTGCTGGCACCGATATAGATACCAACAACACAGCCCACCACTGGACCAGCTGAGTTTCATGGGCCGTGGCTAAGGCCACCACCGGACCGTGGCTGAGTTTCATGGGCCATGGCTGAAAGTTTCATGAAGCATTATACGTTGTACAGAAAACTCGATTGCACCCGTTTTTGTATAAGGGACCTTCTTCCCAGTTATTGATGAAGTCTCTAAATTTCATGCATCCATCCATTCCTTAGGATCTTTTCTTATTATAGGGAGATAACTTTGCCTTCTTATTATGGGGAGATAGCAGGTTTGCCTTCTTATTATAGGGAGATAGCAGGTTTGCCTTCTTATTATAGGGAGATAGCTTTGCCTTCTTATTATAGGGAGATAGCTTTGCCTTCTTATTATAGGGAGATAGCAGCTTTGCCTTCTTATTATAGGGAGATAGCAGCTTTGCCTTCTTATTATAGGGAGATAGCAGCTTTGCCTTCTTATTATAGGGAGATAGCTTTGCCTTCTTATTATAGGAGATAGCAGCTTTGCCTTCTCATTATAGGAGATAGCAGCTTTGCCTTCATATTATAGGGAGATAGCAGCTTTGCCTTCTTATTATAGGAGATAGCAGCTTTGCCTTCTTATTATAGGGAGATAGCTTTGCCTTCTTATTATAGGGAGATAGCAGCTTTGCCTTCTTATTATAGGGAGATAGCAGCTTTGCCTTCTTATTATAGGGAGATAGCTTTGCCTTCTTATTATAGGGAGATAGCAGCTTTGCCTTCTTATTATAGGGAGATAGCAGCTTTGCCTTCTTATTATAGGGAGATAGCTTTGCCTTCTTATTATAGGGAGATAGCAGCTTTGCCTTCTTATTATAGGAGATAGCAGGTTTGCCTTCTTATTATAGGGAGATAGCTTTGCCTTCTTATTATAGGAGATAGCAGCTTTGCCTTCTTATTATAGGGAGATAGCAGCTTTGCCTTCTTATTATAGGGAGATAGCAGCTTTGCTTCTTATTATAGGGAGATAGCTTTGCCTTCTTATTATAGGGAGATAGCAGCTTTGCCTTCTCATTATAGGAGATAGCAGCTTTGCCTTCATATTATAGGAGATAGCAGCTTTGCCTTCTTATTATAGGAAATAGCAGCTTTGCCTTCTTATTATAGGAGATAGCTTTGCCTTCTTATTAGGGAGATAGCAGCTTTGCCTTCTTATTATAGGAGATAGCTTTGCCTTCTTATTATAGGGAGATAGCAGCTTTGCCTTCTCATTATAGGGAGATAGCAGCTTTGCCTTCATATTATAGGAGATAGCAGCTTTGCCTTCTTATTATAGGAGATAGCAGCTTTGCCTTCTTATTATAGGAGATAGCTTTGCCTTCTTATTATAGGGAGATAGCAGCTTTGCCTGCTTATTATAGGGGATAAACTTTCTTATTATAGGGAGATAGCAGCTTTGCCTTCTTATTATAGGAGATAGCTTTGCCTTCTTATTATAGGGAGATAGCAGCTTTGCCTTCTTATTATAGGGAGATAGCAGGTTTGCCTTCTTATTATAGGGAGATAGCAGCTTTGCCTTCTTATTATAGGGAGATAGCAGCTTTGCCTTCTTATTATAGGGAGATAGCTTTGCCTTCTTATTATTGCCTTCTTATTATAGGGAGATAGCTTTGCCTTCTTATTATAGGGAGATAGCAGCTTTGCCTTCTTATTATAGGAGATTTGCCTTCTTATTATAGGAGATAGCAGCTTTGCCTTCTTATTATAGGGAGATAGCAGCTTTGCCTTCTTATTATAGGGAGATAGCAGCTTTGCCTTCTTATTATAGGGAGATAGCAGCTTTGCCTTCTCATTATAGGGAGATAGCAGCTTTGCCTTCATATTATAGGGAGATAGCAGCTTTGCCTTCTTATTATAGGGAGATAGCAGCTTTGCCTTCTTATTATAGGGAGATAGCTTTGCCTTCTTATTATAGGGAGATAGCAGCTTTGCCTTCTTATTATAGGGAGATAGCTTTGCCTTCTTATTATAGGGAGATAGCAGCTTTGCCTTCTCATTATAGGGAGATAGCAGCTTTGCCTTCATATTATAGGGAGATAGCAGCTTTGCCTTCTTATTATAGGGAGATAGCAGCTTTGCCTTCTTATTATAGGGAGATAGCTTTGCCTTCTTATTATAGGGAGATAGCAGCTTTGCCTGCTTATTATAGGGGGATAGCTTTGCTTTCTTATTATAGGGAGATAGCAGCTTTGCCTTCTTATTATAGGGAGATAGCAGCTTTGCCTTCTTATTATAGGGAGATAGCAGCTTTGCCTTCTCATTATAGGGAGATAGCAGCTTTGCCGCCTTATTATAGGGAGATAGCTTTGCTTTCTTATTATAGGGAGTTAACAGCTTTGCCTCTTGATTATAATCACTTCAGGCGGAAGAGGTCTGGTCCTATCCCTGCGCTGTTTCTGAAACCAGCCATTGGGACGTGAAACTCATTTAGGCCCCGATCGCTCGGAGCAGCAATTTGTTGGAGGTGTCTGTTTTGGTTCCACTTGCCTTGGCAGTTAAGCCTAAATGGACGTGAGAGAGAGAGAGAGAGAGAGAGAGAGAGAGAGAGAGAGAGTTGAATGAATTTATTTCGTCAGTAAAATTGGTAATGCTTAAAATTATTTTGCTCTAATAGAGAGAGAATGAATGAATTTATTTCATCAGTAAAATTGTAATGCTTTAAAATTATTTTGCTCTAATATATATATATATATATATATATATATATATATATATATATATATATATATAGAGAGAGAGAGAGAGAGAGAGAGAGAGGCGTGACGGCAACGGTATATACTCTGTCCGTGCAAAGTTGCATCAACAGGATTCGTTGTATGGAAAAGGTTGTTTTGCTGTCGAGAAATTGAGGTTATACTACACCGCTTGTCTTTCTTATTTTCTTAAAAATTTATATATATATATATATATATATATATATATATATATATATATACATATATATGTAAATCTGAAAAGAGTTAAACTTTCAGTCGGTAGATATTTGAACATTTTATGAATAAATAGTTCCACGTTTGTATTAAAAGATTCAACTTGAAGTCATCGGAAATTTTAATATGATACGGATAGATTGACGATCGTGGTTCCGAGAGAGAGAGAGAGAGAGAGAGAGAGAGTTTTGCGGATGGAGTATGAACGTGATGAAGACAGTTTATAGATAGATAGATAGATAGACAAGATATTCTTGTACACAAAATAATGATTCTTTGAACAGAGAGAATAAACAACAGATACAGACTGACGGACAGACAGGAAATGTCAAGGATTTCAAGAGAGAAGAGAATAAAAAAAAATCACCTTAATGTATAACCCATCTGTTCCTTCAATAAATCATCCCGTTCGCATGTAGCCTCTATCCTTCCTATTCCCTCGCCTCCCCTCCCCCTCCCTCCTCCTCCTCCTCC
Organism: Macrobrachium rosenbergii; assembly: GCF_040412425.1. Lineage (NCBI taxonomy): Eukaryota > Metazoa > Arthropoda > Malacostraca > Decapoda > Palaemonidae > Macrobrachium > Macrobrachium rosenbergii. Next base: position 4,189,294 of record NC_089750.1, on the reverse strand, counting down.
TCCTCCTCCTCCTCCTCCTCCTCCTCCTCCTCCTCAACTCCTCCCCGTCAACTCCTCTTCCTCCCTCCTCCTAGTCCTCCTCCTCTCACCCCTCCTCTTCCTCGTCGTCACTCCTCCTCCTCCCCCTCACCGCCTTCTCCTCCTCCTCCTCCTCCTCCCTCCTCCTCCTCCTCCTCCTCCTCCTCCTCCTCCTCCTCCTACCTCTCACCCCTCACCTCCTCCTCCTCCTCCCCCCTCACCTCCTCCTCCCCTCCTCCTCCTCCTCTTCCTCCTCCTCCTCCTCCCCCCTCACCCCTCACCTCCTCCTCCCTCCTCCTAGTCCTCCTCCTCCCCTCACCCCCTCACCTCCTCCTCCTCCTCCTCCTCCTCACCTCCTTCCCTTCTCCTCCTCCCCCTCACCCTCCCTCCCCCTCCTTCTCCTCCTCCTCCCCTCACCCCTCACCTCCTCCTCCTCCTCCTCCTCCTCCTCCTCCTCCTCCTCCTCCTCCTCCTCCTCCCCCCCACCTCCTCCTCCTCCTCCTCCTCCTCCTATCCCAGCCAGACATGTAAAACTCCCACAACAGATTTAGGGGGGCGAGAATTCCGAAATAAGATGGTTAAGCGAAATTGGAAGAGTCAACAGCATTTTCCTGTTTGCTCAACTTGCCTCAGAGCGATTGTGGCTTTTTCTTTTTTCCCCACTTTTTCGAGCGTTTTGGGTGTTTTTTTGGTGGGGGGCGGGTGGTTGAGGTTTGGGTTTTAGGGGAAGATGGGGTCGAGAGTGGTGGATAATTGTGAGAGATGTTAATGGATGTTTTTCATTTTTGTATAATTTTTTCCTAATTATACTTTTTTTTTTCTGAGTGGGAACCGAGAGAAAGGTGTAAAAAGGATTAACGTGCTTATGCGGGTTCTCTAGCGTTTTGGCTGAATCTCTCTCTCTCTCTCTCTCTCTCTCTCTCTCTCTCTCTCTCTCTCTCTCTCTCTCATTTTCTTCGCCTAACGTCGTACGAAAGATGAGAATAGCACCTTGACCACATAACAACCTCCGCGGTACATCTCGCAGAAAAAATATAAATCCGCAGAAATGGGCGTCGAGGATTTGGTGGTTTCAGTTTCACTTTTGGCGAGGAAACATTTGCTATTTTCTTTGTCATTTAAAACCCCCTTCCCCCTTTCCCCCTTATCCACTACCCCAACCCCCGCTCCCTAACCTATTCTCCTCCTCCTCCTCCTCCTCCTCCTCCTCCTCCTCCTCCTCCTCCTCGCATGGGATCCAAATTTTCCAAGTATTTTCGTACGTGTGTGTGTGTGTGTCAGAGAGAGAGAGAGAGAGAGAGAGAGAGAGAGAGAGAGAGAGAGAGAGAGAGAGAGAGAGAGAGTTGGTAACTGTCAGTGTATTTCTTCGGAAAATGAAGACAAATACAATTTATGTTTCAGTCCTCGACCGGTAAGTCAGACCCAACTCCGATTCGCAGAACTTGGAAAACCAGCCTGACTTATCTTAAGTTGATTTAGCGGTTTGCAGAACTTGGCAAATAAGTTTAATCTGGACCCGGGTTTGCCCAATGCACTTTATTATGAATGCCAAGCCTCCGTGGGTGGGAGGTGGATGTGAATTGTTATGCCGGTTGCAATCTTGCATATGGCTTCAGGATTTTTACGTCGTCGAAGACAAAGCGACCTCTGAGAATGATGTGGGCTAATTTGCATGAAGGCTCTGGGGTATAATTTGTTTTCATTTAATATTTCTGAACTCCTGATGAAATGTATATGAATTCGGCAGACATACGTACGTATGAGATATGAATCGTTATTTTTCTTGTTAGCGTTGTGGTTGAATAGTAACTTACCATTCCTGCTATGTATGAAATGTGTTTAATTATATGAAGTATACACATGAAATCTTTGGGCATACAGGATTTATTTATTTTTTTTTTTTTTAGGTTTTATAACCATTTTACCTATTTTTATTTTTCTTTTATCATCCATCTCGTCCGTTTACGTTTTTCAAAGTGTCTGTCTTGCTACGCGGCTGAAGATATTGACAGCTCAAACTTAGTACGGTACAGAGTTACCCCGTCATACATGTATGTGCATCCCGTAGGGAGGCAGTGCCGTCAGTACACCTCACGCGGTGCACCGTAGGTATTGCTTAAGGTTCAACCCCTTTAATTCCCTTTACTCTACCTCTGTTCTTATTCTCTTTCTTCCATCTTACTTTCCACCCTCTCCTAATAATTGTTTCATAGTCCAATTGCGAGGTTTTCCTCCTGTTACACCTTTCAAACCATTTCCTCTCTATTTTCCTTTCAGCAATGAATGATCTCGTAGGTCCCAGTGCTTGGCTTTTAGCCTAAATTCTGTTTTCCATTCCATTCCATAACTTTAACCTGGGCCATAAATTTTGAACTGTAAGTGAGAAGGATATATTTACTTCACTAAAGAAGTCCTTTCAGATTACTGACCTAGACCACTACTTTCACACTAAGAACAGGAATAATATTATTTGCGTAATTAAAATCCGCAATTTTATATAGTAAAGTATATTACTATGTAATGTACTTTACTATATAATTTTGGATTTTAATTACACTAATTGTTTTTCCCGAGATTGTGAATTTCTTAGCATTATTATTATTATTATTATTATTATTATTATTATTATTATTATTATTATTATTATTATTATTATTGGAGAAACAAGTCCAGTCATGTATCTGTAGAAATATATTTACAAATATTTGTACGGATACATGACTGGATTTATTTCTTCGTTTAAAGACTCGTGCTACTATGAGTATTTTTAATGATGATTATTATTATTATTATTATTATTATTATTATTATTATTATTATTATTATTATAAGCCAATCTGTAACTCTAAATTGCAAACGCAGAATGCTACAAAACTAAGGTTCCTATTAGGGAATGCAGTCCAGCTTGGAAAATGTTCATATTCTCTCTCTCTCTCTCTCTCTCTCTCTCTCTCTCTCTCTCTCTCTCTCTCTCTCTCTCTCTCTCTCAATAAACGAACCGACCGTAATTTCATTCCTTCGGCCGTCGTATGACCTGGCAACTGGAGTGTTTCCACCTGTGGGTCGCATCATTTGTAATTAATGGCCACCACTGGAAAGCTTATTTCTCTTATTCACCTAAATGGGCTCTGATTGGGCACCTGTTGCTATCACCCCTGTTGCTATCACCCCTCCCCCCCCCACCTCAATAGTTAATACTTTTATTGTATGAAGTGAGGGGTCAGTTTTTTTTATTATAAATTTGAAGAGATGTCGATGGCTCATTGATCTGGGGAGGGTGTAATGAGACGAGAGGTGGAAAAATGTATAATGAGGGTTATAGGTAAAGGAAAGGTCATTGGATCATTGTACAATATGCAACAATAATATGCACTTATATACACACAATGATGATCAAATCCCGAGCATCCTCTCCACCCACGCTCGGACCCGGGGGAACCAGTTAGTGGCTGGCGATTACTTGGCGAGTAGACCTGTTTCTGGTGCCCCCCCTCCTCTCTCTCTCTCTCTCTCTCTCTCTCTCTCTCTCTCTCTCTCTCTCTCTCATCCCCAGCTTACAGAGAGGGCAAGGTAGTGTTGCCAGTGATATCGATCAAACCTTGAGCAGGCGATTGAACTCGGGACCAACACTACACTTTTTATTTATTTGATTTTTTTTTTTTAAACAAAACCCTTCTCTGCTTATTCTTTCACTATGGCATTGTCCAAAAAAAAAGGTTTTGTATGGATTTTACAGGTATTTTGTTTCTTTTCATTCCGTTTTCATTGTCTCAGGATTCCGTGTACATTTCGTTATTCTCTTGTCAGGAGTTATTTTTACCTTTTGTTTCCATTCTTGCAGCGGGACTTTTATTTGCAGGTGAATGTTTCTCCCATTCATTTTAACGGGCCTCATTCTCCCCTCGTTCTGCACAGAGTTCTTGCCATACTCATTTTTTAATTTTCCTTTCGAGTACTATTTTTGGTGAGGTGTCCAGGTCAGTGTGTAAACTCTATATTTTTTGTTTCACACATGCATACATATAATTTATATATATATATATATATATATATATATATTATATACATATTTATATACACACACACACACACACACACACACACACACACACACACACACACACACACACACACAGTATATGTATATATATATATATATATATATATATATATATATATATTTATTTATTTATATGTATGTATGTATGTATAACTGAATCACGAAAATATGGAACGTGATGAAATATAAATCAAGACAAAATCACGAAGGAAAAAGCAACAGCACTCCATTGTTTCTCTTTCCTTCGTGGATTTTGTATAATATATATATATATATATATATATATATATATATATATATATATATATATATATATATATATATATATATATACACACACACATATATGAAAGCATACACTGCTAAATGAATCTAACCACTAATATATATTATACTCTTTTCAATTTCAACACTATGTTCATTTTACAGTCTCCAAAGCTCAACGGGTTTATACATATATCCGTCTCATCCTCAAAAAAAAATAATAATAATAAAGCATGACGTACAGTGATAACGTTAATCATATGTTAATTTTTCAGACTTCTGGTAACTCAGAGTAATTTCTCGCATGACGTGACCTTTTCCGGCCGAGAGTATTACATTAATTGCACTCGTGACTAATATGATTTGATTCAACACAAATTTTTGGCGGAAATTTACTTTAGCTGGTCTTTTTTAACGATTTGATTCAACACAAATTTTTGGCGGAAATTTATTTTAGCTGGTTTTGTAACGGTTTGATTTAACGCAAATTTTTGGCGGAAATTTATTTTAGCTGGTTTCTTAACGGTTTGATTTAACGCAAATTTTTGGCAGAAATTTATTTTAGCTGGTTTTTTTAACGATTTGTTTTAACACAAATTTTTGGCGGAAATTTATTTTAGCTGTTTTTATAACGATTTAATTCAAAAAAATTTTGGCGGAAATTTATTTTAGCTTTTTTTAAACGATTTGATTTAACACAAATTTTTTGTGGAAATTTATTTGAGCTTTTTTTACGATTCAATTTAACGCGATTTTTTGGCTGAAATGTATTTTAGCTTGTTTTTTTTTTATTTTACGATTTGATTTAATACTAATTTTTGACGGAAATGTATTTTGGCTGGTTTTTATAGTGGAACCTTTTGTTCGCAATTTAGCTTTCTCGTTTTGAATGGCGTTATGATTTTGATGAGCGATTTGATCAAGTTTCCCCTGAACGGATGAAAATTATTATTTTATATTTTTTTATTTAGTCGATTAAATTTTGTGTCTGAAATATTGGACTTCTTGCCATTGAACACCATAGTATTCTTTGGAAGTTTGTTTTTCAAGTCAGTGGCCCCTGTCGAATTGTTTCCATATGAATAGAGTCATCTTCTGAATAATAATAATAATAATAATAATAATAATAATAATAATAATAATAATTATTGAAGGTCATAGGAACCTGTTATATATACATATATATATATATATATATATATATATATATATATATATATATATATATATATATAATATACTGTATAATATAATTAATTAAATACAATGATTTTATGGTTCGGCTTCAAGAAAGCCGGATAGATTACTGATGGTAAAAATAAATATATAATATACAAACACACACATATATAAATATATATATATATATATATATATATATATATATGTATATATATATATATATATATGTGTGTGTGTGTGGGTGGTGTGTGTTGTATATATTAATTTTTACCATCTGTAATCTATCGGGTTTCTTAAAGTTTGAGCCATACAAAACATTGTATTTAATTATATTTTTCCCACTCAGCTGTAATCCTTGTTCATACGAATAAAAAAGAGAAAAAAAAAGACCTAACGGGATTAAATATGAAAAATCTGAAATAAAAAGTTTCCAGGGAACTCCATTCATCAATTTCTGTTGAGCAGTATCGAGTTTTATTATTTTTTTATTTTTTCCACCGAACCAACTCGGTTTCAATTCAGTGTTCTGAGTGTAATCCATCTGTTAGACGTCACATAGGATTCTCTTTTATATAGTTTGCAGTTATCTCTTTCTTTTAAATCTCGTGTTTCTGATTAAGTCGAATTCTCTCTATCTCTCTCTCTCTCTCTCTCTCTCTCTCTCTCTCTCTCTCTCTCTCTCTCTCTCTCATATCTTGTGGGATGTGGGTGGTTAAATGAGTCTTTTCAATCTTATTTCTCTCTCTCTCTCTCTCTCAAGATTTCTCTCTCTCTAAATTCTCTCTCTCTCTCTTCTCTCTACTCTCTCAAAAGTGGTTCAAAACCTTGAATAATTATAGTCCTTTTAGTCTGACTTTTATGAAAGTTATGAAAGGGTAATAAAAAAAGAAAGATCATTTCTCTCTCTCTCTCTCTCTCTCTCTCTCTCTCTCTCTCTCTCTCTCTCTCTCAAACTCAACTCTCTCTCCACTCATCAAAGTTGATATAAAAATATTTGAAAACATGCTGATGTGGTTTTCTAGACTTTCAGCTGTTGACAAGGTGGATTCAAAGAAAATGAATTAGAAGAGACATGGATAAAAATAGCATTGATCTTTGCAAACGAGAGAAATCGGATGAGGAGAGAGAGAGAGAAAGTTGAAGTAAATTTTCATATTATTTCTTTTGATGTATTTAATCCTATATTCTCTTATCCCTCCTTCGAGCAGCTACCCTATCACCTCTCTTCCTTTCTCCTCTGTGAAGATAGGAATTCCAGCAAATTCCTAAATTCCCATAAAGCCGACGGAACGGATGGATTACCTCTGAATAAAGAATCAATAAACCATGATCGGAGGAGTCAACAGCATTTTCGTGTTTGAGACAAACAAACAAGTGAGCAGCGATCGTTGCGTTGAATAGGAATCTGTCTCTCTCTCTCAAATCTCTCAATTCTATTGGCAAAATCAAAGCAAAAATGGGAATGTTGTTCTCTCTCTCTCAAAACAAGAAAAAGCTGAACACACATTATGCTTTATAAAACTCTCTCTCTCTCTCTCTCTCTCTTCTCTCTCTCTCCCTCTCTCTCTCTCTCTCAAATAGAGAGTGTACAAAGGTCTTTACAGCTAGAATGTAGGATGCAGGGTGGTTAACTATGGGAAAGACTACAATCTCTTCTTTCTCTAGTCTTGAAGGATGCTAGGGTTGTGAAACAGATAGAACATTACTCGAAAATATCATGGAACTAAAATTATCTCTCTCAGAGGTAGATTAATCTCTCTCAAAACTATGTGGGAAAATTTGTTAACATGAACATTAATCCTCTCGCACCTCATCGATAATGCAGCTCTTGTGGGATACCAGGGTGGAGGAACATAACAGTGAGCTCTAGATGTGTCTCTCTCTCTCTCTCGACAAATCTCTAAGATCATCTCAGACCATCCATTTCTGGAAGATGATTAATATCAACAGTTGAAGATGTTTTTTCTCTTTTCATCATTTCTTGATTCATTTTCTGTTTGGGAGTAGGGACAGGTACAAATGGAATGTGGTTTGTTTTGTGGGATGCGCTGCGTATGTTCTCTCTCTCTCTCTCTCTCTCTCTCTCTCTCTCTCTCTCTCTCTCTCTCTCTCTCTCTCTGCATGTCGACCCAAAACGTTGAATAGCATTCGTCCTTTTTATTCGACTTTTATGGGGGTCAGGCATGGGTGATAAAGAAAGATCTAGCTCTCTCTCTCTCTCTCTCTCTCTCTCTCTCTCTCTCTCTCTCTCTCTCTCTCTCTCTCTCTCTCTCTCTCTCTCAACCAGTTCTCTTATTTAACATGCTGATGCTCAGGGTTGAAAATTAACATGAAGAGACATGGATCTCATTCTCTTTCTCTCTTGTGGGATGCAGAGGTGGTTAAGATGAACAGTCTAAATTTTCTATTATTTCTTTTGATGTATTTCATCCTCTATTCTCTCTTCTCCCTCTCTTTGAGTGGGCTATTTATGGGTGATTAATATCAACAGTTGAAGTGTTTTTTCTTTTTCATCAAATTTCTTGATTCATTTTCTGTTTGGGACGGAACGGGACAGATTACAAATGGAATCAAAAGTTGTTTACGGAGGAGTCTCTCACCATTTTGTTTTGTGGGATGCAAAACTCTCTCTCTCTCTCTCTCTCTCTCTCTCTCTCTCTCTCTCTCTCTCTCTCTCTCTCTTGTGGGATGCAGGGGTAACAGGAACTCTCTCTCTCTCTCTCTCTCTTATCTCGACTTTCATGCAGGTTGAAACAGAACAGTCTCTCTCTCTCTCTCTCTCATCTTCTCTCTTGTGGGATGCAGGGTTGTTAAATGAACATTCTCTAGCTCTCTCTCTCTCTCTCTCTCTCTCTCTCTCTCTCTCTCTCTCTCTCTCTCTCTCTCTCTCTCTCTCTTGTGGGATGCAGGGTTGTTAACATGAACAGTCTCTCTCTCTCTCTCTCTCTCTTTCTCTCTCTTGTGGGATGCAGGGTGGTTAACATGAACAGTCTCTCTCTCTCTCTCTCTCTCTCTCTCTCTCTCTCTCTCTCTCTCTCTCTCTCTCTCTCTCTCTCTCTCTCTCGTGGGATTTCTGGGTGATTAATATCAACAGTTGAAGTGTTTTTTCTCTTTTCATCATTTCTTGATTCATTTTCTGTTTGGGAGTAGGGACAGGTACAAATGGAATGTGGTTGTTTACGTAGGCGCTGCGTATGTTTTTGACTCTCTCTCTCTCTCTCTCTCTCTCTCTCTCTCTCTCTCTCTCTCTCTCTCTCTCTCTCTCTCTCTCTCTGCATGTCGACCCAAAGCGTTGAATAGCATTCGTCCTTTTTATTCGACTTTTATGGGGTCAGGCATGGGTGATAAGAATGAAAGCTAGCTCTCTCTCTCTCTCTCTCTCTCTCTCTCTCTCTCTCTCTCTCTCTCTCTCTCTCTCTCTCTCTCTCTCTCTCATCGCTTTTATTCGACTTTTATGGGTTCAGGTGCTGGTGATAAGAGGGGGAAATGGTTTGTGTACTTATGCAAAAGTATTTTGTAGAAAACCAAAGATCACTCTTCAGAAATTCAACCTCTCTCTCTCTCTCTCTCTCTCTCTCTCTCTCTCTCTCTCTCTCTCTCTCTCTCTCTCTCTCCCCTTTATGCATCTTTCAGAAGAATATAGATCGTGACACCCGCACAAAACGGCATCAGGGTTTTACTGTCGCTGTCTCACTTTTGGCCAAGAAATATTTTCCATTTTCTCGTGATTGATGACCTTCTCTCTCTCTCTCTCTCTCTCTCTCTCTCTCTCTCTCTCTCTCTCTCTCTCTCTCTCTCTCTCTCTCTCTCCCTTATCCCTTGTTCTACCCCACCCCACCCCCCCTCTTCCTAACTCCTTACACTCCCACCTCCACCTCCAGCTCCGAAATTTCCAGAGCTTCTCCCGAGAAAGAACGAAAAGAAGAAGCAGACGTTGTTTGCCGATATATTTCCCCCGAAATATCAAGATAAATCTTGACTTGTGGCCGGAGGCCTGAGAGACAAGTCCTGCCCGACTTAAATTCCCAAAACTTGGAATATCAGTAACTTAGGAACTGGGAATATCAGTAACTTGGGAACTTGGGAAAATAAGAAGTCGGGCCTCGCTAAGTCTCTGCAGTTGGCGGTGGATTACGAATGGCAAGCCATTGTGGCTAAACGATGAATGGGCATTGTTTTGGGCAGTATAATTCTTGCATTTGCTTTATGGGGCGTTGGGAAAAAAAACAATGGAACCGCCGGGTTTTTGTAATGACCTCCTTTGCATAAAGAAATGGGGTTTATAGATCTGGAATTTAAGTATTGGTTTTATGCCGCCAAGTCAAACTGTTTGA
>NC_089750.1:4164436-4171936 GCF_040412425.1 Macrobrachium rosenbergii | reverse complement strand
GACCGGAAGATCAGTTTTAAGCTCCGTAGGGGGCAGTGCCATCAGTGCTCCACATGGGGTGCGCTGTAGGCATTACTAAAGGTTCCTTACAGCGTCCCTTCGGCACCTAGCTGCAACACCTTTCGTTCCTTTTACTGTACTTCCATTCATATTACCGTTCTTCAGTCTTGTTATCCACCCTCGGCTGGCAACACTTTCAAAATGCAGCTGCGAGGTTTTCCTCCTGTTACACCTTTCAACCTAACTATCACTTTCCTTTCCAGCGCTGAATGACCTCATAGGTCCCAGTGCTTGGCCTGTGGCTTAAGCTCTATATCCCATTCCATTTCTTTAGTTCTTCGTTGGGAGAGAGGGTTCCGTTCTCAGCTAGCACTCTGCTGGCCGCGAGTTCGAATCTCCGAGCGGCCAGTGAAGAATAAGAGGAATTTATTTCTGATGAAAGAAATTCATTTCTCGTTATAATGTGGTTCGGATCCCACAATAAGCTGTAGGTCCCGTTGCTAGGTAACCAGTTGGTTCTTAGCCACGTAAAATAAGTCTGATCCTTCGGGCCAGCCCTAGGAGAGCTGTTAATCAGCTCAGTGGTCTGGTTAAACTAAGGTATACGTAACTTTATCCGTAAGGGGTCAGCTGCTCTATTGTGCTCGTTCGTTGTTAGAAGTCTTTCCTTTCAATGATAAATTACTTGTTAATCTTGGTGTTTAGAGAAGTTAGATAGATGTCGGAAGGTCGTAAATGGAGAGAGAACCTTTCGCAAATGGTGGATAATCATGTGGAGCGGTTTGAAAAACCAGGAAGTCGCCGACTTGTTTTCAACCAGTTTGTGATGGCTGTACGGTAAGTTACAGACGCGTGTTTATGACATGTTTATGACAGGTTTGAGTGTAGTGTGAATGCACCATATGATTCTAAATTACACAACTTTCAGACTTAGTTATTCCACTGGCTCTCTGCTAAGACTAAGTATGGCCAACCTGTGGTGCTTTGGATGAAATTACAGGTAGCGCACAGAACCTGAGATAATAAAAGAAAAATCATGCACGCTCATGCAAAAAAAACACACACACACACAAATAAATGAAAAGTAAGCGAATAAAATAAGAATATTTATAACAATAATAACCCAATAAAAATTAGTAATTATTTACATATTTATATATTGTGTTTATATGTATATATATATATATATATATATATATATATATATATATATATATATATATATATATATATATTATATATATGTATATATATATATATATATATATATATATATATATATATATATATATATATATATTAAATCTAAATTTAACTGCCAACTACGTTCATAGTACCTTACTTTAAAGGACTGAAAGTGAGTGCAAGTCTGCGTGGAGCATCTGAACTAAAAACGGAAAAAATTGGTGCATGGGATGCTAACTGTTGGCCACCCCTGGTCAAAGGCATTCGAACTGGCGTTCTCTACGTTATCATCTCTCCTAAGGCGCGGCATTTTGAAACATCAAGGACGAAAAGTGAAGAACTATAGGATGAAAGACGATTGACCCCATAAACCTGAGGAATAACCACCAGCTGGCTGGAAATGCCTTTCTGGAGGAGATCCATTCTAATGGAGAGGGAAATGTTGTTCCGCTCCACCGAGTCCCTAAACTCGGGAGAAATTAAGGAAGTTAAGGGCGGCTGAAATGATCCTTAATTACTGCTCCCTGATTTTATGGAAGGTTGCTTCTTCTTCTTCTTCTTCCCGGCTGCCGGGGACGGAGAAGGGGAAAGGTTTAGGTATTTTTCCCTGCGCGGAGGGAGGAGACGTAGAAACTGTTCAGTGACTCTCATCCTAAGGATGGTTTTTAAAGTGGGGATGTACGGTAGTGTATAGGGATTTTTCCCCTCTCAAAGGGGAGGTTTTTTAAAAGGGTTTTGGGGGGTTGGGAGAAGCATGGGGGCGAATGGGTTGGATGATTCTGGAATCTTCCCCATTCAAAGGGAGGATACAGGGACGATTGAAGGATTTACCTAATCCCTCGGAGGGGCCATCGAGGTTGGTCTCGGTGGCTCCGACGGGAATCGTTTCTTGGTCTTTGGGGCTTCGACGGGAGAAGGTACCATAGATAGAATTTATAAGGAGGGAAATAAGAAACATTTGTGAATTTTAACCCATTACAGGGTTCGCTACTATCGGAAAGCATTGCCCATTTCAAGAGGAGAAACTCGTGATAATTCACCAGTTTCATTTCTCTGTACCAGATGGAGATTTGACCATATAAGTGAGGTCAACCAAGAAATGAAAAAGGCGTTTGCCACCTTTAAGAATTGCCAATATAATAGAGGAAAGAAAAGAGAAAAAACGGATTGTTTTTGGCTCCTCTTGGAAGGTATCTTAAGGTAGATTTTCTATTGTTTTGAGAGAGGAAATAAGCAATATTTTTTTACACAATTCAAGAACGACCCCGAGGGGAACTTTGATTTGCCAACATAGAAAAGGAAAAATAAGGAAAAAGACTGAATTTGGGGGCTTCTCATAGAAGGCATCTGAGGTAGATTTGCCAGTGTTCTAAAAGGGCAAATAAGGAACATTTTCCCGCACTCCAGGGACGACACCAGAACGGAAACGGGGCATTTTAACCTCAGGGAACCATGAAATAAACAAGGCCTTTTCAAAGCTCAAGCCACAGAGAAACCTTCCACTCTAAAAGGAAAGAGATTGAGAGAGAGAGAGAGAGAGGGTCTGAGCATTTGAGCACCTCTCCAGAGGGAGACCCGGGAATTCTTGGCTGGAGGAATGTAATATTTTTCTCCCCTCGTGGAAGAAGGGGCAAAATCTGACGCTCTTTCTCTCACCCTACCTTGAGTGAGGGGAAATGTCGTTATCTTGACAGGTGAGGAGATGTTCTGTCTGTCGGAACAGGAGCGAAGGGGCCAGTCATTGGTTAAAGAGGGGAAGTGGATGGGGAATTTTTCTCGGCGAGGGGAAAATCCAGAATTCCGCGGCGCAGAAAAGTCGTGGAAATAGGAAGTAAATGTATTTGGAAGGGAGAGAACTTAGGGAGATTTATTTGTGTGTATGACTGTTTCGTATGTTTGTTTTATTCGTTTTAAAATGCTGTGTGATAACTGTGGAAATATGTGTGTGTATATATATATATATATATATATATATATATATATATATATATATATATATATATATATATATATATATATATATATATATATATATATATATATATATATATATATATATGTATATATATACATACATACATGTATGTATAACTGAATCACGAAAATATGGAACGTGATGAATATATAAATAAAGATAAAGTCCACGATGGAAACGGAAACACTGGAGTGCTGCAGAGGGCCTTTCGACACTACGTCCTTTACTTAGCAGTCTGCTAAGTAAAGGACGTAGTGTCGAAAGGCCTCGCTGCTAAGTAAAGGACGTAGTGTCGAAAGGCCTCGCAGCACTCCAGTGTTTCCGTTTCCTTCGTGGATTTTATCTTTATTTACATACATATATATATGTGTGTGTGTATGTATATATGTATGTATACACACATATACAGTATATATAATACATTTGTGTGTGTGTGTGTCAGATGTAAAAAAGTCTTTTCTTTTCTCGATATACAGTGCTTATAAACAACTGTAAATTGTCAGCTTACGATGATACCTGTAATAATACGGAAGACGGTAAAGCTTCTGTTGCCGAAGATATTACGACATGGAATGAAATTTGCAAAGCGTGGAATGAGGAAATTAAACGATAAAAGTATTAAGATAGAAAGAAGATCATTGATATTTATTGTCCATCGAAGAGGCCACAATATGTTCTCGAAAGAAAAATTATCGACAATGGGGAAGACAGATATGTTAGGGGAATAGTGATATTATATTTGTTGAGTACACACACATATATACGTATACATATATATATATATATACAACATATATACATGAACCTTGCTGCAAAAAGGCTTCCAAAACATTGGTAATTGTCTTACATCAACAGCAATCGAATCTCCAGTCACAATGCGCCACTCATCCCTATCCTCCACGCACTTTTTTCCCCAGTACCGCTTTCACGTCTATCAAACACTTGAAAATTCCTTTTGGAAATTGTATGTTTGTTTGTGTGTGTATATATATATATATATATATATATATATATATATATATATATATATATATATATATATAAATTTCTATATTTAAAGGAAACAGAATAAAACAAAATAACTAGAAAGGGAACACAGAGGGTGGAAAGTGGGCGGAAAAGAAATAGTCTTTGGATCTTGTTTTAGATGAATAATGGGGAAATACAGGTGGGATGTTGGGCGAGTAAAAGTAAAGAGTCTTTGGATCTTGTTTTAGATAGTTTTGTGTACAGATGATACTCTCTCATCATGTGATTTATTTACACATCATCGGGATGATTTATTTCTCTCTCTCTCTCTCTCTTATCTATAGTTTTATGTGTACAAATGATCTTCTTTCTTCTTGTGTCATTTATATACTCTCTCTCTCTCTCTCTCTCTCTCTCTCTCTCTCTCTCTCTCTCTCTCTCTCATACACACAGTTTTTAAAACTTTAATGTCTTTTTGAACAGATGATACTCTATCATCTCTGATTTCTCTCTCAATTGAGTTTTTAAAATTAATGTCCTTTTAAATTGAATAAGAATTTATGCTCTCTCTCTCTCTCTCTCTCTCTCTCTCTCTCTCTCTCTCTCTCTCAACAGTTTTTAAAACGGGTAATGTCTTTTGAATTGAATCCTTTTGCTCTCTCTCTCTCTCTCTCTCTCTCTCTCTCTCTCTCTCTCTCTCTCTCTCTCTCTCTCTCTCTCTCAATGTCCTTTTAAATTTAAAATTTATGTCTCTCTCTCTCTCTCTTTAAATTGAATAAGAATTTATCTCTCTCTCTCTCTCTCTCTCTCTCTCATACACACAGTTTTTAAAATTAGTAAAGTCCTTCTAAGTTGAATAATAATTTATGCTCTCTCTCTCTCTCTCTCTCTCTCTCTCTCTCTCTCTCTCTCTCTCTCTCTCTCTCTCTCCAGAAAAGGGGGTTAGGCTACTCACGTTTACGCTACTGTTCTTTAGACTAATTTAGAAGTGGTTTCGAGTCAAAGGGAATTAACTGGTTTGGTATTTCCCTCACGTCTTCATAATATGATGCCCAGGAATGGAGTAAAGAGAGACTGCACAAAAAAAAAAAAAAATAGTGGGTTGGGGGATTTAAGGGGATGGTGGTGATGGGGGGAGGGGGGGAGGGGTAAGGGGGTTTAGGAAAGCAGGTTCAGACGTGAACGGAAGAGGAAATCGATGGTGTCATGTGGAAATGGTATGAGTTTCAGGTAATTTGAGAGAGAGAGAGAGAGAGAGAGAGAGAGAGAGAGAGAGAGAGAGAGAGAGAGAGAGAAATGAACTTACGATAAACAAGGAAAGACAAAAACACATAGCTGAAAACCCATAAAGAAAAAACCCAAATAGTTATAGGAGTAATAAAAGAATTTATTCCTCTCTTATTTCTGAAGATTCAGTCAATAAGTATATATATATGTATATGTATATGTATATATATATATATATATATATATATATATATATATATATATATATATATATATATATATATATATATATATATATATATATATATATATATATATATATATATATATATATATATATCTTCTTCCAACAACAATTGTCACCTGGATTTTAATATTTTATTATTCTCTATCCATGAAGAGTCATTATAGGAAAAAGGAAATTCAAATTTCCCCAAATATACCTTTGGCAAGGGGATGAAACTCTGCCGCCATTTCCTCATGAAAGTCATTATTTTTCCTCAAGAATATTAATAGGACATACTGGAAATTTTCTCTTCATAAATGCAAAATTTTTGAAAGTAGAGAAAATCCGCTTCTAACCTTCTAATGTAAAATTAATTGAAAACCCACGGAATTCTACTGAAAAACGTTTGAAAACATCAAAAATCCTTCTTGAAAACAAGGTTAGAAACTTGATAACATCCATAAAACACGATTTTGAACGGACAGAATCCTCTTCTAACAGTAAAAATTTATCAAAATTCCTCCTCTTCCTATCTCCTCAAAAACCGTCGTAATAAATAAAGAAAAAAATTTATATTCCCGGGAGGAGACGAATAAAGACATCAATTACATATTAAAAATTTATCAGAAGACCTCCTCCTACTTTCCCAAAAACTGTGGTAAAAAATTTCAAAATTCCTCCTTTTATTTTCTCAAAAACCCTCGTAAAAAATGAGCATTTTTTTTTCAAAATTCCTCCTCTTATTTCCTCAAAAGCCGTGGTAAAAAATTAGAATTTGTTCCCCAAATTCCTCCCTTTATTTTCCCGGAAACCGTCGTAAAAAAATGAGAAAAACTTTTTCAAAATTCCTCCCCCTTTTATTTTCTCAAAAAACCGTCGTATAAAAAATGAGAAAAAATTGTCAAAATTTCTCATCCATTTATTTCCTCAAGAACCGTTGTAAGAGATGAGAATTTTTTTTCAAAACCGTCGTAAAAAATTAGAAAAAACTATCAAAATTCCTCCTCTTCCTATTTCCTCAAAAACCGTCGTAAAGAATTAGAAAAAAATTAGCACAATCCCTTCTTTTATTTTCTCAAAAACCGTCGTAAAAAATTAGAAAAATATTTTCAAAATTCTACCTCCTCCTATTTTCTCAAAAACCGTCGTAAAAAATGAGAAAAAATTTGTCAAAATTCTTCCTCCTTTTATTTCCTCAAAAACCGTCGTAAATAAATTGAAAAAAAATTCGTCCTTTTATTTTCTCAAAAACGTCGTAAAAATATTAGAACAAAATTTTCAAAATTCCTCATATTTCCTCGAAACCCGTCGTAAAAAATTAGATAAAAATTGTCAAAATTCATCCTCCTCTGATTTCCTCAAAAACCGTCTTAAAAAATTAGAAAAAAATATTTCAAAATCCTCATCCTTTTATTTCCTCAAAAACCGTTGTAAAAAAAGTAGAACAATTTTTTTCAGGATTCCTCTCCTCCTCCTCCTCCTCCTCCTCCTCCTCCTCCTCCTCCTCCTCCTCCTCCTATTTTCTCAAAAACCGTCGTAAAAAATTAGAATTTTTTTTTTTCAAAATTCTTCCTTTTCCTATTTTCTCAAAAACCGTCATAAAAAAATTAGAAAAAATTTTTCAAAATTCCTCCTCCATATATATATTTCCTCAAAAACCACAGTAAAGAAAAATTGGGGAAAAAATTTTTCCCGAGAGGAGACGAAACACGACCGACAAATTAGTGAGCAAAGGTCGAGAGGTTTCCAATAAACTTAGTGACGCAATCATCGACGTCATTCCAATTTCTGTCAAGGATTTCACTAAAGGCCTCCTTTAATTGCTTCAGAGACTCGCACAGAGAGAGAGAGAGAGAGAGAGAGAGAGAGAGAGAGAGAGAGAGAGAGAGAGAGAGAGAGAGAGATTATATACCATGCT
>NC_089750.1:4126936-4149436 GCF_040412425.1 Macrobrachium rosenbergii | reverse complement strand
AGAGAGAGAGAGAGAGAGAGAGAGGGGCAAGAGGAATTGAGAATAGAGGTAAGAGGTAGGGGAATAGAAGGTAAGGGGATGACAGGGAGAAAAAGCAGGAAGAGGAGGAATGGAAGAGAGAGAGAGAGAGAGAGAGGTAAGGGGAATTAAGAATAGAGAGGTAAGAGGATTGGGGGGTGGAAAGGGGGATGACAGGGCGGGATGGATTAAAAGCAAGAAGAGGAGGAATAGAAGAGAGAGAGAGGTAAGAGGAATTGAGAATACAGGTAAGAGGATTGGGGAGAAGGGGAATGACAGGGTGGAAGGGGGGGGAGAGAGAGAGAGAGGGTAAGGGCAAGAGGAGTTGAGAATAGAGGGAAGAGGTAGGGATAAGAGAAGGAAAGGGGAATGACAGGGTGGAAGGGAGAACAAGCAGATAGAGGAGGAATAGAGGAGATGAGAGAGAGAAGGAGAAATTGAGAATAAAGGTAAGAGGTAGGGGGAAAAGGGGGGTGGGAATGAGGAGGTCGCATTGTGTCTCAAGACAATTCCTTCTTTCAGGACGAATTTAATAGTTGCAAGTGACTCCACTAATTACAAACTTTGGGAAGGGAAAGCTGGTAGGGTAGGGGTTGTTGTGGGTGAGGGAGAGGGTAGGGGTAGATGGAGGGAGAGAGAGAGAGAGAGAGAGTGGGTGGGGGGAAGGGCCTCATTTTGGTTATTGACGATGTGGGTGGTGGCAGGAAATGGGGAAGATATTGGTAGACTTCTCAGGAAATTAGGTTACAGGTGATTTGAAGGAGAAGGTGATGATGACAGATATAAATATTTTTAAAATTGAATATTTATAGATATTTTTTAAACGACTGGAAGTTAAATATAATAACAAGTTTACTTGATGTCTGGAGTTAAAGTAAACGTAATCACAGGTTTTATAAAAAGATGTGGAAATGGAAAAATACAAATAGATCGAAATTCTTCGAGAGAGGACCCACAAACGTAGACAATTTTTGGTTATTTGATTGTAAAGAAATTTTATTTGCAGTGGATTAAATGGCAAATAAGTTAGGTTAATGGGAGAATGAAAATGTAAATTGATAATTATATATATATATATATATATATATATATATATATATACATATATATATATACATATATATATATATATAATATACTTACACACACATATATACATATATACAGATATATATATATATATATATATATATATATATATATATATATATATATATATATATATATATATATATATATATATATATATATATATATATATATATATATATATATATATATATATATATATATATATATAATGTACATATGTTTGAGTGTGTGTATGTATAGAAATACGCGCATATACACCGTATATGTGTATTTCTATCCGTTTGTGCTTCATAGGAATGCTATGAATAATTATATTCATGTTTTTGTCCATGTTAAACTCAAACATTTATTCTTATATACAATTGGGTTTTATGTTATTTGTATCCTGCCTTTAACCATTTGTCTTTTGCAACACTCTCTCTCTCTCTCTCTCTCTCTCTCTCTCTCTCTTCTTCCCAATATCCAAACTAGTAACCAAACAACTGCCTCAAAAACAATTAAAATTTGACATTCTCTCTCTCTCTCTCTCTCTCTCTCTCTCTCGTATTCTTCCCAATATCCAAACTAGTAACCAAACAACTGCCTCAAAAACAATTAAAATTTGACATTCTCTCTCTCTCTCTCTCTCTCTCTCTCTCTCTCTCTCTCTCTCTCTCTCTCTCTCTCTCGTATTCTTCCCAATATCCAAACTAGTAACCAAACAACTGCCCCAAAAACAATTAAAACTTGACACTCTCTCTCTCTCTCTCTCTCTCTCTCTCTCTCTCTCTCTCTCTCTCTCTCTCTCTCGTATTCCCCAATATCCAAACTAGTAACCAAACAACTGCCCCAAAAACAATTAAAATTTGACATTTCTCTCTCTCTCTCTCTCTCTCTCTCTCTCTCTCTCTCTCTCTCTCTCTCTCTCTCAAAAAACGAACGGAGACCCCTCAACCAGTACTCTGGTCTATTGAGAGGACCAGTTTCCCGGTCCAATTAAGCCTGGGAGTTACAGATGAATCTGTCGTCAGTTCCGAAGCCACTGAAGAGTTGAAGTATTTCGTTCAATAATGTGTAGCGCCGTGCCTTTATGAGAGAGAGAGAGAGAGAGAGAGAGAGAGAGAGAGAGAGAGAGAGAGAGAGAGAGTGAGAGAGAGAGAGAGAGGAGAGAGAATCGTCGTTTAAAAGTTTCAAGAGTATCGGTTGTTTTCAACGGACCAAATAAATTTTATTCGTCGATGTGCGAAGCTGTAAATTGAGAGAGAGAGAGAGAGAGAGAGAGAGAGAGAGAGAGAGAGAGAGAGAGAGAGAGAGAACCGTTTAAAAACTTGTCGTTTAAAATGTTTTCCAACACTACACAGTTCAAGTATTTCTGAACGAAGCGTGCCACTTTATACTTTTAAAGGAGAGAGAGAGAGAGAGAGAGAGAGAGAGAGAGAGAGAGAGAGAGTGGGTTACATATCTGAATAGTTCAAGCATTTTGTTGAACGGCCTCTGTCGCTAGATATTCTCTCAGGGAATGGATAAACGCCAGGTAAAATTTCTGTTCAAGTTGTTCCTTCTAAAATATGGCGGATCATTTTTCGTTACTTACCGGACAGGGCAGCTCTATTATTATTATTATTATTATTATTATTATTGTGGTTGTAGCTGGTATCATAATCAGTGTTAACATTGTGGTTATTTTGTATTAGGGTCATGGCGGTTATTACCGCTGCGGTTGGCGGTTTATTTGCTAAAATAATGTTTTTGTGAATTAATTATTATCATTTTGAAAATAGACTGCAAGTCCATTGACCTGCCAAACAAGCAGGTCAATATATATATATATATATATATATATATATATATATATATATATATATATATATATATATATATATATATATATATATATATATATATATATTTATATATATTTATATATTTATATATATGTATATGTATATGAGTATATTTTTATATATACATATATTTATATATATATACAGTATACACACACACACACACACACACGCACACATATACTTATACAGAGAAACTAACCCACCATAAAAAAAATTAAGGAAAACATTGTCGAGAAAGCACCTGAGAAAATGGTACCCGTCACCAAGAAAAACGTCCGGTGCGTGACGAACATCTACAGAGGCGTGGACGTTCTTCCCCAATTCTTCCCCAACGGTCCTCCCGTTTTGGCTCTTTCCTCGATTCTTCCCTTCGCAGTCTTTAAAGGAAGACAAGTGGGCGTTTTTTTTTTTTTTTGTAAGGCCTGGAGGCTAAGGAGAAGTAGAAGGAAGGGTGTGTATGTGTGTATGTATGTATGTATTATGTATATAATACATACATATAGAAATATCAACACACAATCACGTGTGGAACAGAAATAAATTTCTCACATCAGGATCGAACCCAGGTCTTTCGATTGAAAGGGGCCTATAAGTATATATACATATATATAAACATACAAACATACATACATTCATATATACATTTATGTATATATGTATATATACATTTATGTATATGTCTAACTATTAAACATTGCTGTTATAACAGAATTCCATCTGATGAAGGTTGCACATAAAATCTCGAAAGATTGTATGTTTTCCAGCTTTATGTGTCTGGAACCACTGTTTTATTGGTAACCCTTATTAGATATGTATATTATATATATATATGCATGTGTGTATATGCATGTATTCATGTATAGAAGTTTAAAAAATCGTAAAGTCAGTAAAGATTTATAAGATTCTATAACTGGTTTGATTTGTTTTGATCTGTGATAACAAATGTTAAACGCAGAGATGAATTGTTATATTTATGAATAAATACGAGAAAAGAATGTCGAGAGTGAAAGTTGAAAGTAAATAAAAAACAAAATAAACAAATTTATTCTCGAAGAATGATTGAGGAGGAATAAAAAAAAACATTTACAGCTGTGAGGTTTATGGTTTCGACCACCGGATACAATGACGCCATAATGCCAAAAAACAAAATCTCCTTCCTTTCCCCAATCTCTCCCCCCTAACCCCTCCTCCCCCCTCCCCCTCCAGGGCCATCCTCCTCCCCCCTACCCCTATTCATAAATGCTTATTCGGTTCGTTAGCGTTTCACTCTTTTTATTTGAGCTCGGAATGGAAGAATGAAAACAAGGAGTAACCAGAAGCTTTCCATCCACTCAGGCCAGTCATTTTGTGTTGACTCGCTAGTAATGGATGTTTGGTGTTCCCTGGCATAATGATGTGGCCTCGTTGAGAGGAAAAATTGAGGCTGAGAGAGAGAGAGAGAGAGAGAGAGAGAGAGAGAGAGAGAGAGCGTGTGGAATATTGCTAGGCATGTGTCATGCGATATTTGAGAACTGTTGCTAAAGCTAACTCTTTGTGTATTTACGAACCATTTTTGTGTCTGAGCACTCAGAGAGAGGGAGAGAGAGAGAGAGAGAGAGAAAGAGAGGGGGAGAGAAAGTTATTGCTTGTGCCATATTATATTAGAGAGCTATTGCTTCACCAAATTCCTTGTGTGTTTGTGTAAATCGTTTTTATATGTGAATATTTATAGAGAGAGAGAGAGAGAGAGAGAGAGAGAGATTGCTTATTGCTTGTCCTATGTTATATGAGTGATATTGCCTAACCAAATTCCATGTGTATTTACTAATCCTTTTCGTATATGTATGCTTTTACAAAGAGAGAGAGAGAGAGAGAGAGAGAGATTGACTGACTTTACAGTTTCTTTGAGTATAATACTCTTTACTCTCTTTTGTGAGAAGTTTTCCATAAAAAAAAAACTTTGCATAGTCAATCCCTTCCCCACTCCACAACCCCCTCACCCCTCCCACCCCTGCTTCACCCCCTAAATGATAACTCTTGGCTTCAACCCGGCTCCCCTCTGTCACCCCTTCAGAAAATGAACGCCCAAAAATAAAAATGAAAAAGAGATTGAAAGCGATACAGCAGAGAGAGAGAGAGAGAGAGAGAGACGCGGTCCCTTTCATCACTTTTGTTTGAATAGGTCTTCAGACAGGATAAAATAAAAATTTGGACAAAAAAAAACTTCTTTTGAATCCTCCTCCTCCTCCTCCTCCTCCTCCTCCTCCTCCTCCTCCTCCTCCTCCTCCTCCTCCTCCTCCTCCTCCTCCTCCTCCCATATAAAAATCCGATAGAACGACTTTATTCAATATCGTCTTTGTCGCTCAGATATCGCCGATTTGACCATTCCGTCAAAATCGTCCCCCCCCCTTTTTTTATAGACTTACATATTGGAATGGTATGTGCGTATTCCAGTAAGGGATGGTTCTGTTACATCTATTCCCGTTGGAACCCTCCAAATCCAATCGGATTCCTCCCGGTTTTATATTAATCTTCTTTACATTAATCTTCTTTATTTTCTGCCTCTCCCTCTCCGCTCTTCTCGTTTACGGACGGCGGGGCGGAGACAGTATAAAAATGATTACTCGATAACTGTGGGACGTGATGGCAGCTGAGTTATCCGCGGGTAAGGTAATCCGTTTAAGGATCCCCTTTAAAAAAAATGGCAGTCATAGAAAACGGGGTGGTAGAGAGACCCCTGCTACGCGGATGATACCTGAAAGAAAATGAACGAAAAACAAATTTTAAAAAAAGGAAAGTAAATGATTGAAAGCTCAGTTAAGGAGTAAAAAAAAAAAAAATCAATTGAAGAACTGAAAAATGACGAGAACCCTTTTTAAAAAGGATGAAAAATCTGTCGAAACTCGTTTTATAAAAATTTGTAAATCGTGTTGGAAGCTTATTTGGGTAAAACAGTGAAAACTCGTTCATAAGTTTAGGAAAAAGGCGAAACTTTATAAAAAAAATATTAAAAATACGAATTCTGGTAAACATTTTTTTTTTTGAAGAAGAATAAAAATGTGAAAAACGCACTTGAAAGGAAGTTGTACAAGCTCGTTTGAAACATGAAAGAAACATGGTTTAGTTTGGTACCCTGATTGCATTGCCTAGACAGGTAAAAACGTCATTAAAAAATAAAGATATTTTTAGAATCTTTTTTGATAAAAATTATTAAAAACTTAGTGTTTTTATTACGAATAAACTATAGTGGGTTAATTCTTGAACAAGGACTAAAAAACCAAACAAGCAAGAGCATTTTTTATTTGTTAGTGTTTTGTAAAAGAAAACTATTGTGCCGGCTTTGTCTTTCCGTTGCCACTTTATTCTGTCCCTACTTTTTCTGTCTGCCCCCAGATCTTAAAAACTACTGGGGCTAGAGGGCTGCAAATCGGTGTTGATCATCCACCCTCCAATCATCAAACAAAACAAATTGCAGCCCTCCCGCCTCAGTAGTTTTGATTTTATTTAAGGTTAAAGTTAGCCATAATCGTGCTTCTGGCAACGATATAGGATAGGCCACCACCGGGCCGTGGTTAAAGTTTCATGGGCCGCTGCTCATACAGCATTATACCGAGACCACCGAAAGATTGATCTATTTTTGGTAGCCTTGATTATACGTTTAGCGGCTGTTCAGAAAACTCGATTGAGCCGAAGAAACTTCGGATAATTTTTTGCTGATTTTTTTTTTTATTCTTAACCGAAATTCGTTATCGTTAATAACTGTCCAGTTCTCTATTCCATTCGACTGTAAAACGGTTGTTCTTTGAACTGGTCAAGAAAGTCATCTTCGGTCATTCTCAGACAGTGTGAGAATAATTAGGGAGAGAATGACTCGAAATCCATTCTCAAACTGTTGGAGAATGACTCGAAATCCAGTCTCAAACTGTTGGAGAATGTCTCGAAATACAGCCTCAAACTGTTGGAGAATGACTCGAAATCCATTCTCAAACTGTTGGAGAATGACTCGAAATCCAGTCTCAAACTGTTGGAGAATGACTCGAAATCCAGTCTCAAACTGTTGGAGAATGACTCGAAATCCATTCTCAAACTGTTGGAGAATGACTCGAAATCCAGTCTCAAACTGTTGGAGAATGACTCGAAATCCAGTCTCAAACTGTTGGAGAATGACTCGAAATCCAGTCTCAAACTGTTGGAGAATGACTCGAAATCCAGTCACAAACTGTTGGAGAATAACTCAAAATCCATTCTGAAACTGTTGGAGAATGACTCGAAATCCATTCTCAGACTGTTGGAGAATGGCTCGAAAAGTCTGCTGGAGACAATCCAGTCTCAAACTGTTGAGAAGTGGTTCGACTTCGAGAATGGTTTATTCTTAAACAATTTGAGAATATCTCAAGTGTTCAGATTATCTAAGAGTGACTGGAGAAGCATTCTCAAACTGTCTAAGAATGAATGACTTGAAAATAATTCTTAAACGGCTTGAGAATGCCCAGTGGAGAATTGCCAACTTGTTTGAGTACGACTCAATCTGATGGAGAATGTAGGAGAAGACTCTCCAATCTATCTCAAGAAGAATTAGCAAGCCGTTCAGAATGATCTCATTATTATTATTATTATTATTATTATTATTATTATTATTATTATTATTATTATTATTATTATTATCCTTTTGTTAAAAGCCAAATAGCAAAGAGAATTATATAAGTAAGATTAGATAGAATTAAGTTCAATAGAAAATGTATTGATAAATGACCAGCAGCTAAATCAACAAATAGTAAATGCATCCCACTTTTATCACAGGAAGACTAGAGCAAAATATATCACAAATTTACTAAACTAATAAACAAATGGCTAAATAAATAAGTACACACACGCGCACAAACAGGCCAGATCTTCGACAAAACGACTTTAAAATCTGGACGTAAACAGATGCGGGAATCCTGAGAGAGTTTTCCCTAGACGTCCTTGTGGCCCTTCCCCGGAGGTCCCTGGTTGCTAGGATGCCAAAACTTTCCCTTTAACACCTCCTCCTCCTCCTCCTCCTCCTCCTCCTCCTCCTCCTCCTCCTCCTCCTCCTCCTCCTCCTCCTCCTCCTCCTCCTCCTCCTCCTCCTCCTCCTCCCCAAGAACTCCGAAGGGATTGGCACTGTCTCCAACCTCGATATTCGTTCGTTCGTTGGTTTCTTTTTTTTTCCTTCATGATATTTGTTTGCTTCATGAACGCTCGTCTTGACGTTTGGAAATGTCTCAGTAGCATGAAAGACTTATATCGAGAGAGAGAGAGAGAGAGAGAGAGAGAGAGAGAGAGAGGGTGAGTTTTGTAACCACAACAAGGAATCTTTGAGATGTGAGACAGAAAGAATATTAAAGTTTTCATGTATTGGATTATCTAAGATTTGACAGAGAGAGAGAGAGAGAGAGAGAGAGAGAGAGAGAGAGAGAGAGAGAGAGAGAGACAGAGAGGGGGAATGGTGAGTTTTGTAATTATAACGAGGAATCTTTGAGATCTGGGAGAGAAAGAGTACTAAAGTTTTCTGTTTTGAATTATCTAAGATTTGAGAGAGAGAGAGAGAGAAAAAAAAAATTCAAAAGAAAAAGAACAGGGTATTAGCATTCTCATAACTGAATGTCTCAGGAGAAATGATTAACAACATACTCGTGACTGGAAGTCTGCAATAGAGAGAGAGAGAGAAAGTAAAGATATTTGTTATGCAAATCAAATAGGAAGACATTCTTACGAGTTCCGTGTACAGTTTTTGTTATGTACACTTATACGAAAGTTGTACAAAAGAACTGGTTATTAATAATAAAAAAAAATAAGATTGTAGTTGATGACTGAATAAGATTTCAACTCGAACCGTAAAATATAGTGGGTCAAGAGAGTAAGCTTAATGGTGTGTCTATTTTGGCTTTTAAAGTATTTTTAGTTTTCTGTAAAAGAAAACTGTTGTGCTGGCTTTGTCTCTCCGTCCGCACTTTTTTCTGTCCGCATTCTTTATGTCTGCCTTCACATCTTAAAAACATCAAACATACCAAATTGCATGTATGTATGTGTATATGTATATATATATATATATATATATATATATATATATATATATATATATATATATATATATATATATATATATATAATGAATTTTAGTTAAGTATCGGGTAGAAAGTTGCGCCATATATATGTATATATATATACATATACATAATATTATATGGCGCAACTTTCTATCTTAGCCTTAAATAAAATTCATTAGCATCACACGCCTGCGTAAACGTCAGCATAATTGATGGCATGAGAAATTAACTGATTGCAGATTATTTCAGATCAATCCCTATTGCTTGATTGCTTGAAGGTAAGTCAGATAACCCTTATCAATATCAAGCACCACCAATTAGGATTAGGATTTTTGATAAGCTTATTTTTAATTATGATGTTGGTTGTCATATATACCTTCAGTAATGAAATGAGTCACCGTTAATGTTAACAATTAGTTAGTCAAATAACATTTACCAATATGTAATTGTAATAGTCAACTCTTTTTTGGATACGCTTGTCACTCCAAAGCCTTAGATCCAATTGCAAGAAATATGAAACAGTTCTGATTTCCGGTGGCGAGAATCGAACCCGCATCCCGAGACATCATAACGAGGTCACGTTGCCGACCTGACGTGACCTCGTTGTGATCTAAGGCTTTGTGGTAAAGAATTCGAGAAGTTAAAAGAGGGCATTGTGGCTATTACAATTCCATACGTATCTGGTAAAAAGTGACCAGTAGATTTTATATATAATATTCTGATACATTTAGCATCCTTGCAAGTTAACTGAGCCTTTATCCATATCTCTGGAAGGTGACTATATTTTTACGCCCACGGCAAGTCTGTGGAACAAATTTAACTTCATCCTCATTGATATCATGAACAGTTGCTTAAATATATTTCAAATATATCGTGAGATTCGAACCCATTGATAAGGAATACAGGAAGAAGTATTTTAAAATAGGAAAATCTTCTAAACAGTCGTGTGAAACAAATAAAAAATAAAATAATGAATATCTATTCTTGTTTTATAAGAACTACATTTAGGAAGATATTCAGTAGGACAAATATAGAATGGCCCGTAGGGGGATACGTCGCCAGTGCACCTCATGCGGCGCACTGTAGGCATTACTTGAGGTTCTTTGCAGCGTGCCTTCCATAGGCCCCTAGCTGCTATAACCTCTTTCCGTTCCTTTTATTGTACCTCCTTTCATATTCTCTTTCTTCCATCTTACTTTCCACCTTCTCCTAACAGTTGATTCATAGTGCAACTGCTTTGAGGTTTTCCTCCTGTTACGCCTTTCAGACTTTTACTGTCAGTTTCCGTTTCAGCGCTGAATGACCTCTTTGGTCCCAGTGCTTGGTCTTTGGCCTAAATTCTATATTCAATTCAATTCAGTTCAGATAGAGAATGAAAATGGTGAAGCTTCGACAGATCAAAGCTTTAAGGAATCGTAGTCTTGAAAGCTTTATAATTTTGTTCTTGCACAATACCAGATACCGAAGTTAAAGTATTCATGGTGTAAAGATAATTAAGGGAAAAAATTAAAAATATAAAATTACGAAAATAAAAGTATTATTGGTGTAAAAGTATTTAAGGGGAAAGATGGAAGAAAAATATTAATTTACGGAAGTAAAAGTATTAATGGTGTAAAGGTATTGAAGGGAATAAAGAAGAGATAAACTTAAGAAAATAAAAGTATTAATGGCGTGAAAGTATTTAAGGGAAAAAAGCAAATGAAGAAGAAGCTAAACTCACGAAAATAAAAGTATAATATTGTAAAAGTAATTAAGGAAAAAAAATAGTATGAAAAATACAAACATTACGTCTGTAATGTTTAATATTGTAAAGGTAATTAAGGAAAAATCATTATAAAAAATATAAACATTACGTCAGTAATGTTTAATATTGTAAAAGTAATTAAAGAAAAAAAATTGTATGAAAGAAATAGGAACATTACGTCTGTAATGTATAATATTGTAAAGGTAATTAAGGAAAAAGCATTATAAAAGAATATAACATTACGTCTGTAATTGAATGCAAGAAGAAATCGTAGAGGCAAAAAATATTAATATGGTGATTATTAATAGTAAAATTATAGCAACAATTGCCGAACACACCTCACCTCCATTTTGTTTGTGGAAACAAGACCCAGACATTAGCAACTTCCCGCAGCGGGCCTTGTAAGTCGGCTCACGGGAGCGGCAGCCGAATTTACATGCAAATTACGAGAGGCGGAATCAAAAGAACTGCGCGAGGCGTGTTACATCACAATTCACGTCTTTTTTTTTTTAGTGAAGGAAAGTTTTTTTTTTTTTTTGGTAAGCTAGAGGAAGACTTCCTCATTTACAGAAATGATTTTTATGTTTTTAAATATTTTTTGTTAATCAGAATTCCATTTATTTTTTAATGAAAAATAGATTTTTTTTTCTTAAGCTAGAGGAAGACGCCCTCATTTACAGAAATGATATTTTATTTTTTTTTAATGTTTTGTTACATCAGAATTCACTTCTTATTTTTAATGAAAAAAAGCCCTTTTTTTTTTTTTTTAAGCTAGAGGAAGACTCCCTCATTTAGAAATAATATTTTTGTTGTGTGTATTTTTAAGTTATTTTATTGCTACATCAGAAATCCATTTTTTTATAATGAAGAAAAAGTTTTTTTTTAAGCTAGAGGAAAACTCCCTCATTTACAGAAATTGTTTTTTTTATATTTTTTGTTACATTAGAATTCACTTATTTTTTTAATGAGGAAAGGGTATCTTTTTTCTTAAACTAGAAAAAAGACTCCCTCATTTACAGAAATAATTTTTTATTGCTTTTTTTTAAAATGTTGTTACATCAGAAGTCCCCCCTCCCCTTTTTTTTAACACGAAGAGAAGGTTTAGGAAAAAAAATAGTAGGATATGGAGGAAGACTCTCTCTGCAGCCTCTTTTACAGAAATGATAAATTTTTTTTTAAATATTTTTTATAAATCAGAATTCCCCTTCCCCCATTTTTTTCTGAAAAAATTTTTTTATTTTTTTACGCTAGAGGGAGACTCCTCTGTACCCCTGTTTGCACAGATTATATATATATTTTTTTATATTTTTTGTGTTTGTAAATATTTGTTGGTTTTCAGTACGAGCACAGATTTCTTTTACATGTCTTTTTTCTGCGCACAAGTTTACTTACATCCGGTATGAACCTCAGCGCAATTGATTCATGGTGTTTCTAGGTTATTGTAAACTGGAATAAATAAAAACTTGTTGTACATATACATGTATATATATAAATACATATGTATATATATATATTATATATAATATATATTTATAAATAAATATATATATTTTATATATAAATAAATATATATATTTTATATATATATATATATATATATATATATATTTGTGAGCTTGAAACTCTGTGGGGCATTTCGCTCCCTGACGCACCATTGTCAAAGTCTCTCTCTCTCTCTCTCTCTCTCTCTCTCTCTCTCTCTCTCTCTCTCTCTCTCTCTCTCTCTCTCTCTCTCCTTCGAAAAGTCTGATAATTCCAGCCCTGGTCCTCACTCACAAGAGAAAACTGTAATTAGTCAAAATCTTAGAATGTAAGGAAACCACGAAGTTGTGCTGGTGGATTTAAACTTTTCTATATCTTTTTTTATTCCCAAGTTTTTCCGATTCATTGGAATAACCGGAAGAATAAGAGAAATGAGGTTAAAAACTACAGGAAAAAGTAAATAATGACAAAGAAGAACGGTAGTTTAAAGAAGAAAGTATTAAACAAGGAGATAAAAATGTAATAGGAAAAAAAGAAATAAGAAAATATGGAGAGAAGAAAGATTGAAAGTTGATTGGATGATAGATCAATTCATGCTTATGGCGTCGCACAGAGTGTGGTCATCAGGGCAGATAGGTAAAAAATCTTGGCAAAAATATAATTCATGGGGAAACTAGGTTAAAAAAAAGTTTTTTTTAGCAGAGTGAAAGTAAAAATGAAACAAAGTTTTGGGGAAAATTCAAACTGAAAAGTCAAATTCAGTGAAGTGATTTTTTTTTGGAAGACTACTTTGTCAAAAATTATCTTTTGGAAAAATCAAAAATTATCTTTTGGAAAAATTGAAAGCCAATAAAACTTTTTGGAATAATTAAATGTAGCAAACTATTATTGGAATCAGGATGATAATGATGATGATGATAGAGAAGAAAGGAAAAGAATAGTGAGAAAAGAGAATTTGTTGAAGAAAACGAACGAGAGGATGAGAAAAATAATAAAAAAATTGTTGCTGAAGGAAAAAAAGAGCAAAAAAAATTGGTGCTGAAGAAAAAAAAGAACAAATAAAAAAATTAACGGCATAAAAAAATACGATAGAATATTTCGAAGGAAAAAAAAAGAATGTTTTGCCAAAGAAAAAAAGTGCCGTAGGGGGCTAGTGCCGTGAGTGCACTTCACGGGGTGCATTGTAGGCATTACTAAAGGCTCTTTGCAGCGTCCCTTCGGCCCCTAGCTGCAACCCCTTTCATTCCTTTCACTGTACCTCCGTTCATATTATCTTTCTCCCATCTCTCCTAACAATGATTTCATAATGCAACTGCGAGATTTTCCCCTGTTACACCCGTCAAACCTACCTACTCTCATTTTCGTTTCCAGCGCTGAATGACCTCATAGGTCCCAGTGCTTGACCTGTGACCTAAACTCTATAGTTCAGTCCAGTCCAAAGAAGAAGAGAAAGAAGGAAAATGGAGGAGAAGAGGAAGGAAAAGAATGTACGGAAGAGAAAGAACGGGGCCGGAGAAATATAAATCTCACCTTTTAGGACAGTAATAGAATTTCTCACCTTCCCGTCCGATTGGCCGCCGACGAAGTGACAGGTGATTTAGATCTTTCCTGTCTTTTTTTTTTCTTCTTTTTTTTTGTCAAGGAATTACAGTTGATTTTTTTTTTGGGGGGGGGAGATGTTAATACTTTCTAAACTTATAATAGTTTTATATTATTATTATTATTATTATTATTATTATTATTATTATTATTATTATTATTATTATTATTATTATTATTTCTTTGTAATGCTGATGATACTATATTTTTGATGTATTAATTTATGTAAGTAATAATTTTATATTATTATTATTATTATTATTATTATTATTATTATTATTATTATTATTGCTTTGTAATGCTGATGATACTATTTTTTGTTGTATTTATTTTATGTAATTATTTTTATTATTATTATTATTATTATTATTATTATTATTATTATTATTATTCTTTATTTTTGATAATGCTGATGAATTATATTTATTTATATTTATGGTATGTAAGTAATAGTTTTATATTATTATTATTATTATTATTATTATTATTATTATTATTATTATTATTATTATTGCTTTGTAATCTATATCTTATTCTATTCTTAGCTGTCAACTCTTGCCGTATTTAGGCGTGATCCAATTCCATGCACACGACCCAACCGAGGCCGAGAGAGAGAGAGAGAGAGAGAGAGAGAGAGAGAGAGAGAGAGAGAGGAAAGTTCAATCGAGGTCTGGAATCGGCCTTCATGTCTTCATATCGTATGCTAAAATATTCATAGGTACACCTGCGAGGTGACAAGGCCCTCCAGAGTTGTAGATCTGGGAGAGAGAGAGAGAGAGAGAGAGAGAGAGAGAGAGAGAGAGAGAGAGAGAGAGTTAGCCTCTGTGGTTTATTTAGAATCTGTGCATAGTGTGTAAGGGTATATGTATGTAATGTAATATATATATATATGTATATATATACATACATATATGCATGTATATATATACGTACACACATATTTATGTGTATATATATACTTTATATGTGTATGTATATATATTATACATATATGTATATATATATATATATATATGTCTCTGGGTGTTTGTATGTCTTATAGGTAGAGAGATTAATTATACAGTATTTCCACGTACGCTTTTTAAACGAGAGAGAGAGAGAGAGAGAGAGAGAGAGAGAGAGAGAGAGAATGTAAATTTTCGTCTATCCGATCAGGACCTCCTAATTAAATTGCAATCCTCTGTGCCAACTTTCCTTTTTTCTTCTCTCTCTCTCTCTCTCTCTCTCTCTCTCTCTCTCTCTCTCTCTCTCTCTCTCTCTCTCTCTCTCTCTCTGACCTGACATCAAAGAAACATATTTCAGACCAGAAGTTATTTTCAGAGACAAATGAATCTTTTATTGTCTGCTGCTAATTAAAAGTTTTGAGAAGGGAAAATTATAATATATTTATTTTTCACAGGCAGAATTTAGTGCGCTCATTATTATTATTATTATTATTATTATTATTATTATTATTATTATTATTATTATTATTATTATTATTATTATTATTATTAGGGAATAATAAAACTTAACAAAATCAATCTCCAATTTAGGCTGCTGCAATTACAAAATATATTTAGTCCACAAACGGGCCACTGACCTGAAATTCAATCTTCCAAAGAATATGGTGTTCATTTGAAATAAGTAACAGATTATTTATTATTATTATTTTATTATTATTATTATTATTATTATTATTCAGAAGATTAAACCTAATCCTATGGAACAAGACCACGGGGGCCATTGACCTGAAATTCAATCTTCCAAAGAATATGGTGTTCATTTGAAATAAGTAACAGATTATTATTATTATTATTATTATTATTATTATTATTATTATTATTATTATTATTATTATTATTATTATTCAGAAGATTAAACCTATTCCTATGGAACAAGACCACGTGGGCCATTGACCTGAAATTCAGTCTTCCATCTCATCCCAAAAGACTCGCTGAAAAAAGGGGGTAGCACCCTCTGGAGCCGCCCCATATTTAGGAAAAGAAGTCACCAGTTGAGGAGAAAAATAAAAGAATGCCTGCAATGTATAATTGTACTTTGGTCGAACGTACAATCTGATAATGGAAATGAACCGTTTTGAAACGAATTCCCAGACTGGTTGTAAATACACGGCGGCAGCGTCCCGAACACCCGTCGAATAAGTTGGAAATAGTTTTTAAGACGACCCTGTTTGAAGTCGCTGAAACCTCGTATCGATGAATATTAATGAAATTCCTCCGTACTGACGAATGCAACGATGCTTCAAATTGAAGTTCGTTCTGGCTTCGCTCCTAAAGGAATTACAATCGCGTTCTCGTTTTCAGAAGGCGCCGTTTTTTAGCCTTGTTCCTCTAGGGGAGGATTCTGAAGGGGCACCTGGAGGGTGTATTTGCATTCCTCTGCTTCAAAGCTGTAATCCCTTTCATTCCTTTTACTGTACCTCCTTTCATATTATCTTCCATTTTGCTATCCACCCTCTCCTAACAATTATTTCAAAGAACAACTGCTTTGAGGTTTTCCTCCTGCTTTCAAACCTTTTACTCACAATTTCCGTTTCAGCGCTGAATGACCTCATAGGTCCCAGTGCTTGGCCTTTGGCCCAAACTCTCTATTCCATTCCATTCCAGAGCAGTAATGCCGAAGCCTCGCATGTGTTATTACATTAGAGACGAGTGGATAAGAATGTGAATGGTTATTGTGTGTAATGTTAAGCCAAATAAGAAAAATTCCTCTGTAATTAATGAAGCTTTTAAGTGTTGCAGACACATTATTGGCGATTTAAATTGGTTTCCCAATCAAGCAGTGATTTTGTTTTTGTATTGATAATTGATACTGGTTTAGTGCGTACAAAAGTAATGAAGAATCAAATAACAGTATTAGTAATGTAAGAAATTTCCTTCGTGTGAATTGCTCTGTTGAAATGAGAATCTAAATGACTTGAAATACGGTATAAGCAATGTCTTGGGTGGTATTTGATTCAGGTATAAGATATTTGCTGAAAATGAAAACTTTATGATCAACATCAAGTATGGAGGCTTTAAAGATTTGCAAAAAAAAAAAAAAAAAAAAAAGCAGGAGGGTATGCCCGTTGTTTTCCCTTCCATATTGCATCATCGTTTCTTTCCTCTCTTGCTTCGTATCTGGTATCCACCCCCCCCCCAACCCCGTATCCGTCTCTGAGCTCAATTTGGTAACTGGTTTTATTCTACCCAAGTTTTCTTCCAAATTCTATCCTAATCACACTAAACCCGGCGACGGGTTTTGTTTCCATCCCACTTGAAATGAAGCTGCACTGGAGTTTCTGAGTTTCTTGTTAATCTGTCAACACCACTTCAATCTCGAGGGCAACTGGTTTTGTTCTGTCCCACTTAAACCATAGTGTAACGTTTGGTCAGGTCTGAAGGCTGGAGTCAGGCCGTAAGCAAAAAAAAAAAAAAAAATAGAACTTTTAAACCTAATAAAACTTAGGGTTGACTAAGTAAGGTCAAAGCCGAACCTAAATTCACTTGTCAAAAAGGTCAGCTGTAAACGTAATATCAAAGTGCAAGAATCACAGATTACATTATCGGTGTAATGTCTGTGGTTAAATGTAATTCAGTTACTTTCAGTATCTCTCTTTCGTATTATAGATCTTGATTACAACTTTAAATGGATGACGGTGTTATTCAAGATTAAAATTACTGTAATTTCTGTACTATACTTAAGTGTGTATGCCCTTGTATTACGCACATAAACATACACTTAATACACAGAAAGGAATCATACAAGTCACACAAACTTAATAAACATAAACAAATAATACACACATATCTTTACTCACAGGAACGTAATATACATACGTTCACACACCTAAAACGCGTGTTTTAGGTGCGTGAGCGTGTGTATATTGCGTTCTTGTGTGTAAAGGTATATGTGTATTATTTGTATATATTTATTAAATTAGTGTGATTTGTATGATTTCTTTTTGTTTATAAATGTGTATGTTTGTGTCCATATGTGTAAATTACGTGACTGTATTTGTGTGTCACTTGCGTATGCGTCAGCGTATTTATAATAAATGTGTGTGTAAGTGGTTGCCTGTGTGTAAACGTATGTGTGTATTATTTGTATATGTTTAAGGTTGTGTAGTTTTTCTGTGTATGTGTGTGTATGTGTGTGAATTACGTGACTATATTTGCGTATTACGTGGGTATGCGTCAACGTATTTTTAATAAAATTGAGAGTGAACGTATATATGTATTATTTGTGTGTGTATATATATATATATATATATATATATATATATTATATATATATATATATATATATATATATATATATATATATATATATATATATATATATATATATATATATATACTGTATATATATATATATATATATATATATATTTTAAGCTTGTGTGATTTTTCTGTGCATGATGTGTATATTTTTGGATTTGTATGAATTACGTGACTATATTTGCGTATTACGTGGGTATACGTCATTGTATGTATTATGATAATAAAAATATGTGTGTATGTATTTTACGTGTGTGTAATAAAAAAAATGAGAGTGGGTTTCTCAAGTGAGTGTGTCTGTGCGTAGTATATGTGTGTGAGTTTATGTGTGTTTTACCTGTGTGTTTTCAGTGCCAAGAAAAACCTTCCAAACGCCCTCGCGGAGGCGAGAGGCGCTATTCCGCCCCCACCCCGCCCGCGTTGCTCCAACGAGAATGTGCTATAATTAGAACCACGGTATTTCGCACCCACTTGGACTCTCAGGAACTCGGCTGGCTTTAGCCCTAACAGGGAGTGAGACTATGCAGCCTCTCTCTCTCTCTCTCTCTCTCTCTCTCTCTCTCTCTCTCTCTCTCTCTATTGAATGGTTTCCTTTGGATTGCGAAAATTTTTATTGGCTCTCTCATTCTCACTTTCTCTCGAATGGCGTGTTAAAAATTCTCTCTCTCTCTCTCTCTCTCTCTCTCTCTCTCTCTCTCTCTCTCTCTCTCTCTCTCTTGATATCCTTAGGTTTACAACAAAATTGTGTAAGATTTTTATGTACGTTATCAATAAATATGGTATTCCTTATGACATCTCATGAATCATATTTAATAATTATCAGTTTCTCTCTCTCTCTCTCTCTCTCTCTCTTGATATTCTTAGGTTTACAGCAAAATTATGTAAGACTTTTTTTATGCATTATCAATAAATGTGGTATTCCTTATGACATCTCATGAATCATATTTAATAATTATCAGTCTCTCTCTCTCTCTCTCTCTCTCTCTCTCTCTCTCTCTCTCTCTCTCTCT
The DNA here is from genome assembly GCF_040412425.1 of Macrobrachium rosenbergii. Lineage (NCBI taxonomy): Eukaryota > Metazoa > Arthropoda > Malacostraca > Decapoda > Palaemonidae > Macrobrachium > Macrobrachium rosenbergii. Next base: position 4,130,353 of record NC_089750.1, on the reverse strand, counting down.
CTCAATAACCTTAGGCGTACAACAAATTTATATTCAAACAGAATTATGTGAATTATCTATAAAAATACGATCCTTATGTCTTCCCAATTATATTTGATAATTACGAATTATGTTCCCGGCACGTATAATTGACTTTCAAATTGAAATGTCAGCAGTTTTTCCAGCGATAAAACAAATAGATTATTAATACCTGCTGCATGGATAAAATAAAATGTACCCGAGCTGTCAGGAATGATCAATAGTCCACATTCTTTTGGTATATATGTGTTTTTTGGCTAATGTTAAGTCAATAGATTTATCCCGCATTTTTGGATGCGATTATTCATGTAATCATTGATTCCGACTGAGAAAATTTTTATTATTATTATTATTATTATTATTATTATTATTATTATTATTATTGTTTATTATTATTATTATTGTTTATTTATTTATTATTATTATTATTATTATTATTATTATTATTATTATTGTTTATTTATGATTATTATTATTATTTTACTATTAGTATTGTTTATATTTTATTTATTATTTTTTTGTTGGGGTTCTATTACAGTTATCCTATTCGGAGTGGGTGGTTTTTATAGTGTGTGTGTGGGGTTCAGGCTGCATCCTGCCTCCTTAGAGTCCATCACTTGTCTCACTATGTGCGCTGATTCTAGTAGCACACTCATCTACACGAGTCCAGGAGCTACTTCGGCATCTAGTTTTTCCAGATTCCTTTTCAGGGATCTTGGGATCGTGCCTAGTGTTCCTATGATTATGGGTACAATTTCCACTGGCGTATCTCATATCTTCCTTATTTCGATTTTCAGGTCTTTATACTTCTCATTTTTTCTCTTTCTTTCTCATCGACTCTGGTGTACCATAGTATTGCGACATCAGTGAGTGATACTTTCTTCCTGATTTTGTCAGTCAGCGTCAAGTCTGGTCTATTGGCACGTGTTATTATTATTATTTTTTTTTTTTTTTTTTCTAAGAAATTCACAATCTTGTGGAAAATAGTTTGTGTAATCAAATCCACAATTATATAGTAAATTGTATTACTGTGTAAAAGACAAAAGCAAAGACTTCGATTATTATTATTATTATTATTATTATTATTATTATTATTATTATTATTATTATTATTTTGTTGTTGTTGCTAAGAAATTCACAATCTTGCACAAAACAGTTTGTGTAATAAAATCCACAGTTATATAGTAAATTGTATTACTGTGTAAAACAACAAAAACAAAGACTTCATTATATTATTATTATTATTATTATTATTTTATTATTATTATTATTAATTTTTTGTTGTTGTTGCTAAGAAACTCACAATCTTGCAAAAAACAGTTTGTGTAATAAAATCAACAATTATGTAGTAAATTGTATTACTATGTAAAAGACAAAAACAAAGACTTCGATTATTATTATTATTATTATTATTATTATTATTATTATTATTATTATTATTATTATTATTAATTTTTTTGTTGTTGTTGCTAAGAAATTCACAATCTTGCAAAAAACAGTTTGTGTAATAAAATCCACAATTATGTAGTAAATTGTATTACTATGTAAAAGACAAAAGCAAAGACTTCGAACATCAGTGTTTACGTTAAAATACAGTTTACTATGTAATTATTATTATTATTATTATTATTATTATTATTATTATTATTATTATTATTATTATTATTATTAATGGTGAAGAAATACACAATTGTGTAAATGTAAACATATTAGAAATGTATATTTACATTTACGCCATTGTAAATTTCTTCACCATTTTAGTGACTCATGCTATGATTATTATTATTATTATTATTATTATTATTACCGATTAGAAATTCAGTAAAAATATTAATTCTTTGGGTAAAATTATAGTTTTAATGGTGCATAATGGAGGGCAATAATTAAATACAAGAAATATCATTACCTCTTTTTTTTTTGGGGGGGGGAAATTACGCATAATATTCAAATTTGTCGCTTTGAATAATTGTTGTCAATTACAGTAATCACTGTTTTTGCGTTCGCGAAAGCGTTTTAACAAATATCCCCAATGACTTATTATTTATTGATGTTGTTGATGAAATTATGTTGCTGACTTGAGAATAAACAAAAATAAATTATTATTATTATTATTATTATTATTATTATTATTATTATTATTATTATTATTATTATTATTATTATGCGTTTTTACAGGAGCTTATCCTGTATCTCCTCTAGAAAAATAAACTAATATTGTGGCTACAATTGTAGACGAAGAAAAATAGATTATTTCAAATAGTGTTTATGAAATGACAGCAATAATATTGTAAAAAGAAATGTACTGTCTTCACTGATAAAAGAAAGTATTGATCATCTTTGAACAGTTTATATATATATATATATATATATATATATATATATATATATATATATATATATATATATATATATATATATATATATATATATTTGATAGTCGTACACTGAATTTAAAAAACTTCTTTTACGATTAATGTTTTCTGTTGAAGGGACTTTAGTGGTCTTTTGTAAAATAAAAGCCAAGAAAGGGGGGGGGATATAAAACATATTTTTAACCTCCAGGTGGAACTAAAAAGATATCAGATTTGCAATCCAAGGAATATTTATATGTAACGTGAAAAATTTAATTATTTTTATTTATAAACATTCATCGTTTCGATACAGATCTTGCTGTTACTAATAAATTGAAAAAATGAATTCTTATGCAGAATTGAGTTTAATACACTGATTTAACACACTTACGGTGTACATCCAAAAAAGAAAATTGAAAACAAAGACAAATTGTCTCTTCGTCTCTCCACACGACGAAAGCGGGAGTCTTACTGTTGCTAATAAAACAATGAAAAAATGGATTTCCGTGCAGAATTTATTCAATAGACTATAGAGCCAAAACTAGAAAATATAAATAAATAAAAACAAAACATTTCTCATTTCTCCACAAAACGAACGCGGGAATCTTGCTGTTGTTAAAAACAAGATAAAATGGATTCTTATGCGGAATTTATTTAATGCACTGTACAGCCAAAAAAAAAAAATAAACAAATAGATAAAACTATTTTTCAGTTCTCCACACGACGTAAGCGGGAATCTTACTGTTGCAAAGTAAACTAATATAAAGTGGATTTCCATGCAGAATTTATTTAATACACTGTACAACAACAACAACAAAATAAATAAATAAAACCTCTCTTTTCTCGACACGACGAAAGCGGGAATCTTGCTGTTTCTACTAAACCGAGATGAAGTGGATTTCCATGCAGAATTTATTTAGTACAAATTACAGCCCCCCTTCCCCCCAAAAAAAAAAAAAAACACGACGAAAGCGGGAATCTTGCTGTTTCTACGAAACCGAGATGAAGTGGATTTCCATGCAGAATTTATTTAATACAAATTACAGCC